>NW_015552593.1:381792-393128 GCF_001515605.1 Sinocyclocheilus anshuiensis | reverse complement strand
TGTTTGGACTCTCATTCTGACGGCACCCATTCACTGGATCTATTGGTGAGCAAGTGATGTAATGCTAAATTTCCCCAAATCTGTTCTGATGAAGAAACAAACTCATCTACATCTTGGATGGCCTGAGGGTGAGTAGGTAAACTTTTTAGTACTTTTTTTTTTTCAGAAAAGCACAGCCATAACATTACCAGAAACTGCCTTTTTAAATCATCTGCTGAAAGTAGATTATTTTATTCACTAACGTCTCAAATCCAGATTTCTCATGTGAATCACTCTCCCTGGATAAACACAGATCTTAGAAGCTGAATTCCCAAAACACTTAGACTTATATTTAGAGACAGACAAATATGAGACAAAAACAACAGTGTTGTGGAACGAAAAATCTGAATGCAAATGCCGAATGACAGTGATTCAATGACATGTGAGCACTTATTGCTCTTGAGTGCATCAAAGTTGCAGAGGTGTCTGTGTGCTTATGAATATTTATTTAATATGATTTTTCTTCTGTAAAGGAAGCTTAGGGGGATAAAATCATGCGGATTTGCACTCTACAATACTTTACTATCCAACCATGCACAAAGCTTGTTCAGGCTCTGGTCATCTCTAGCCTAAACTACACTGTAATGTTCATTTTGCTAGTCTTCATGCATGTGCATCTGCATATTACCCAGAACAAGGTGGTGTGATCGGCCTTCAACAAGCTCAAGAGAACCCATGTCACACTTTTGTTGTTCTCACTCCACTGGCTGTCAAGTTGCTGCATGCATCAAGTTCAGTACACTTTTATAAATGTATATTCCCTGCAGTAGTCTCTGAGTAAATGGAACCTTGTGGCACCTACACAAAAGCCACAAAACCACTTTCTCAAACCTTCACTTTCACTGTACGTCAGAGATGGAAGGATCTTTCCATCTCCATCTGAAGAGCCTGGAACAACTCCATCAGAGCACTTGACTCACAACATTTAATGCACTTACTCTTTTAACAAAAAAGCACCTTATTCTCAGTTGTTTCACTTCTCTGAGCAGCGACTAGACTTAAAAAACAGCCCGAATGCATGCACAAAATAACCCCCACGCACAGTACAGCATTTTCATACTCTATAATACTATATAAACTCTTGCTTGATGTGTTATCTAACTGATATACATTAACGCAGCTTCCTTCAAAATTAGGTAACAACTATTTTCAACACTGATAATACGAAAAACTTTTCTTGGGCAGCAAATCAGCATATTCAAATGATTTCTGAAGGACATGTGACACTGAAGACTGGTGCTAATAATAGTAATAATGCTGAAAATTCAGCAGGAATAAATTACAGCTCTTTATGCCCAGTTCTTTCATGTTTCTGATCAGTTCTGCGACTTTATTGCAGCACTTCTAATGTTAGTCGTTCTAGGATGAATCACCTTTGTTGTTGTATTCGTCATCTGTAAGTCAATTTGGATAAAAGCATCTGCTAAACAAAGAAATGTAAATATCGTGACAGCAAGGGATAACAACAGGATTAACTTCACATGGACAGCAGAATCAGGAGATTAGCCACAAATAAATCAATTATGCCGTAAGTACAACCTCAAACATATCAGCATGATCACTCATGGTGGCAGTGGCTGTCAAGCTCCAAAAAGGACCACAAAACACCATAAAACAAAAACTGGAGTGAAACCAAATATCATCAACTCTAAATAACAATAATAGTGCTACTTTGATGAGGTTAGAGACCAGCACACCAGACCTTTCCTTTATATAGTACAGCCAGCAAACTGCATTTGTGGACAAGCTGAGTTGCAAAAACAGCAAATGGTCAAGGGAGAGACGATTCTTTGCACACTAATGCAGATTTCACTCTGAAATTGACTTTGTGCAGCAACTATTTCAGATAATCTCATTGTAGTTTTCTTAAAGGACCTATAATGCTTTTTTTTTGTATGACGTTTTAGACTGGGGCCAGCTGACTGATCAGAGCAGAGACCAAACCAAAATTAAAACAATTTAAAGGTGCATCCAAAATTGCATAGGTACAAGTAGGTGCTACATTTGAATTTGAACTTACTTCATGACTGTTAAAAAAGTAAATTATATGTAGTATGAACATGAGTAGTATGAATAAAATTCGAACAAACATCGATGCTGCGACAATGAAAATGCTAAGAAAATGTTTTTTAATAGACCCCCTAAACAAAATTATGAACATGTAAATGAGCACAACAGGGGCCTTTAATGCTGGATTATATTACATAAAAACTCTTTTCTGACTATATTTTATTAGGCTGTTGTGAGATAGGCAGTTCGCAACAGAGTGACAAGCAATTTATGTTTTTATTATGTATTAATCTTTGTTTTTTTAATTTCTCTCAGTGGAAGATTTTCCCCGCCTTATACTTCCTGCTGACTCTGTTTCCACTTGACGCCTCTTTTCAAACTTTTTTTCTGTGAGCTCTTTCTAACCCGTATCCCATCATGCAGTGCAGCCGCAGCACTGGGTCTATGTTCCTCTCTGATCTGACACACTCTTTTTGTTGTTGGTGTAGCACAGCTAAGAAGCCCAAACAAGCTTTTCTCATCAGGGAACATTAAACACACACTCACACACAGCAAGAGCTCTTCTCTAGGAAAAAAGGACTGAAATTTCAAACTTTTAAAGGTTTACCATTATGACACTATTCTGCCTTAACAAATATTCATTTATTTGATATTGTTTTAATCATTTATTATAATAATAATAATAATTAAAATTATTATTATTATTAATATTATTATTAGTAGTAGCAGTAGTAGTATGAAACTATTAACTGATAAGTATTTATTTACCTTTATAATTTAATTTGTGTAATTTTATAATATTACCATTAATAGCTTGATATGAATTATTATTATTATTATTATTATTATTATATATTCTGCTTTAACAATATGTATTATTTGATTTAATTTCTGTATTTATTTTAGAATATTATAATGTTCTAACATTAATATTTTTATTATATGAATTCATAATATATACTTATTAAAACAATTCATTATTATTATTATTATTATTATTATTATTATTATTATTATACTATTCTCCTTAACTGATATTTATTACTTTACCTTTATTATTTATTTTGTGCATTTAATAATATTATACAATAAATACTATTATATTACATACAATTTATTATTATTATTATTATTATTATATTCTGCTTTAACAATATGTATTATTTGATTTAATTTCTGTATTTATTTTAGAATATTATAATGTTCTAACATTAATATTTTTATTATATGAATTCATAATCTTAAATTATATTTATTACTTTACCTTTATTATTTAATTTGTGTATTTATTTTATAATATTATACAATAACTACTATTCAATTACATAACATTTTAGATTATATAAATTCATAAACCTGAATTATTAATAATATATTCATTAACTCTATGTATCTATATAAGACAATTATTATCATCATCATCGTTATTATTATATTCTGCTTTAATATAAGATGTATTACTTGATTTATGTAATTGGAGTATTTATTTTAGAATATGATATTTTAACATGAATATTTTATTACATGAATTCATAAAATATACCTATTAAAACAATATATTATTATTATTATTATTAATATTATTATATCCAGATAGTTTTAATCCAATTAATAATAATCCATAATTCTTTAATTTTATTCTTTCATTTGCAATATTTCAAATTCTTTTTATACACATGCAGACTTGGGGATTAAGTTAAAGGTAATTAAACTACAAAACATCTCAAGCCCCCGTGCTCTGTTGTATTCCATTGTGCTTTCTTTGAATGCTAGAATGCATCCTGCGTGCACGGCTCTGGCAGCTCTTTGTGAGGCTCACTGTCTGTTGTAGCAGCCGTAGATCTGTGAAGAGGTCAGTTTCCCGAGGTGTGAAAATGGCATACTAAACAATAGCATTTATCTTTGCTTTATTAAAGAAACTGCATAACTAATGTGCAGAACCTGAACCTCATCTTCATTGTCACAGAAAATGTGCTGAATTCCTGCACTACACTAATGGACCCTCAGCAAGTTCATTTAATCACAGCTGTCAACATCAAAAACATGACGGTCGGCGAGTGCTGAGGGAGGTAAAACTGTGGAGTTCACAGGGAGCTGGCGGACATTGAGACGCAGCACAGTTTGATTGGAGTCGCTCTATTCTTGTGGCAAGCACTTTAATTGTGCCTGAGACATTAACATCAAAGTGCCTGTGACTGCGAGGAGCAGTTTGTATCACACGCTCTAAAACCACAGACGTCTATGCACACAACACACGGACTGTTTCTCATGCTCCGCAACCGGTGCCGCCCCCTGCACATTCTCTCAACGGCTTGCTTACGAAAATATTTCTCCTATTCATTTTCTCCATAGTGAATTCAAAAGCATTGCTCAAAGAGTTGAACCAAACCAGCCGTCAAATATTAAAATTAGATTTTCTTTACATAATCACTGATTATGAGAATAAATATATAATATAATATAATATAATAAGGCATATATATAATACAATAAATATATTATGAGACAAAAATGTATAAACATACATAAACAGTACATAATTAAGTAGCATTGTCAATTACAATCAATACAGAAACTATGATCCAGCGTAAAAATATGGATTTATGGTCATTCATTAGGAGTTCAAAAACAATTAATTGGAAGTTCACTGCACTGTATTCAGATATATGTTGTTATTGTTTTATTACTGTTACAGATCAGTGTTGTTATTGCTGAAAATAATAACAATAATTTTCATTAACCGATATGAAATATGAAATAAAATATATGGATATTAGATGAAAACCTTAAACTTAAAAAATAACTGAAATAAAATAAGTTTAAGGATAAAATTACTAAAAATAAAATAAAAACTAATTAAAGCTAAATAGAAATATAAAAACTCATAAAAATAAAAGATTACCAACTTTAAATAAAAAAATGTAAAAAAAAAATATGTTGGAAAATAGCAACTAACTTGGTAAGTTTAAGTTCTAAAATGATTAACTAACATATAAAATAATAGATAAACTGAAGTATATTTAAAAAAAAAAATAACTAAAGCACTTAAAATGACTAAAAATTCAATGAAAACTGAAAACAAAAATTAAAAATGAATGTTTACTATAATATACAGTATAAATAATACTGAAATAACACTGATGCAAATATGCGAGTTGTTTGAGAGTGTACATAGACTGGATCGATTATATCATTTGCAATGTTTCATGAGAGTGCAGAGCTTAATTCTTCACCAGGAATACGGCAATTAAAAATTATTAAAAATAAAGCTGAAATCTCCTAAAGCAGCGTATACCATCACTTACTCTCCAGAGTTCAGGGTCGGTCTGTCTAGAAAGGTTTATACATTAACAATCCATTTCTGTATAGTGAAAATTAAGCAGAATTCCAAACTAAGCATGATTTTTAAGACACTTTTTACATGATTCATGTCCATATTCCCCAGAGCACACAACAAAATCACATCAAGATGGAAGAGAGGCTGATCCTGTCTCCAGATACATCAGATACATCAGGTCGTATGTCAAGGTCAAAGGCATATTATGACATTTGTGGGGGGCGGAAGCATTTAACAAGTTCTTGTTTCCTTTCTGCCATGTCTCAAAGCAATATCCAGGATTTTTGTTTGTTCTAAGATCAAATTCATGTAACCTTTTTTATTTGCTTTAACTATTTTCGATCCACTATGTCCACTTCCTGCATTCTTGCTACAAAGCAACCTTTAAAGGGGTCATATGATGCTGCTAAAAAGAACATTATTTGGTGTAATGAAATGTGTTTATGCGGTTTAAAGTAAAAAAAAAAACACATTATTTTCCACATACTGTACATTATTGTTTCTCCTCTATGCCCCGCCTTTTTGAAACGCATCGATGTTGACAAATCTCATCGGTCTGAAAAGCGAGGTGTGCTGTGATTGGCCAGCTATCCAGTGCGTTGTGATTGGCCGAATACCTCAAGCGTGTGACGGAAATGTTACGCCCCTCACCACACTGTTGATGCCGTGTCCGGCCGGAGCGACGAGACAAAAACATTAAAACCCATTACAAGCGAGGCATTTGTTGCATCCAGTGGGGACATAATTACAGATTATAATGACTTATACTGTCTTTTTACGCATTGCGTTGCATCGCGCCGCGTAAACATAAAACCCTGTCTGCATTTGTGATCGGAGAAATGACAAACAATAAGTGCTACTCTACACTGCTCAAAACTCGCGTTTGAATCATCAGTGGCAAATCCTTTAAATGAAAACGTACTTACAGACTGTGAGTCAGAACAGCCGGCATTGTAGTCTACTCTACCAGGATCAATAAACAGTCCTCCATAAAATGTGCTGCACACATCTGGATATTTGGGTTAAACTGTTCTGGAACAGTGTTGTAAATACAACTTAACGACTGATTTTTAGTCGTATCCTCTTTTGGAAGACCAAACAACGTAGTTTCACTTTCACAACGAAAAACACGGCAGCCTAGCGTGAGCGGAAGCCGCGGCTTAGCGTGAGCTGAGGCCGGGCTAGAGTGAGCAGAGGCGGCAGGGTCGAGAACGGCGCGCCCGGCGGATTCGACAAAGGAGCGGCAACCACATGTGATGACCCCGGGCTGGACTCCGCTTCGTCCACGGTGAAAGCCGATCCGGCGATCCACAGCACTAAGTTGATGTATTCCCTCAGCGACCAGCACAGATCAGCTCTAGGCATGACGAAGCGGATATCGTCCGCTTTTGGAAGACCAAACAAAGTAGTTTCTCTTTCACAACGAAGCACACAGCGTCTTCACGACATGGCGGCAGCAGCAACAATACTACAGTGAGAATAAAAGTTACGCCTTCTTTCTTTGCGTGAACATTTGGGCGGCGTTATGCAAATCTTCCAACATAGTGAGGTAGATATGTGGGGGCGTGTTAGAACGAGCCGTTTTAGGTAGGCGTGGTTAATTCTTAACTTTTATAAAGAATATCTCTTTGGATTTGAGACTTTAGTCTTTGCAACTTTACAGATCTTCTTTATGCACCAAGAGCTTGTAACACTTCAAAGAGAAAGGAAAAATTGAAATCGCATCATATGACCCCTTTAAAAAAGGCCCTTCCATATCACCATCAGTGATGCTTTTCCTGTGGAGTTCAAAACGGTGAATAATGCTGTGCATGACACTTGAGCTGAGAGGTGTATTGACGCTCTGACACAGTCATGTGAAAGGGAGTTTAGAGGAAGTGTGAAACACAATGACAAGTCAAACCCTCCACAGTTTATTGCTCTAAATTTAGGCCTAATAATAACTGACCAAAATTGATTTTACTTGTGAATGTCAGCTCCACATATCAAAGAGCATTTTTCTTGGCACTGAAAGAAAAAGCAAGCTTTCTTGGAAGCCAAAGTAATTCTGTTGGCAGAAATGGATCTTTTATTTGATTACTTTACATTTATTATTTAATTTGTGTTTTTCCTTTAGAATATTATAACATCACATTAACATTTTTATGATTTATATATATATAATTTAGATTATATTTTATATGCTATATATTTCATTTAAATAAACACATTATTATTATTATTAATATTAAAATATTTTAGTTCATTCATTGTTAAAATAATATTTACAGCTATTTTCTCTGAGATGTAGCATGTTTTTACTCACTATAAGCAAGTTCAACAACATCTCTCAAGTGTTTGGAAAATATATGTACGTGTTAAATGCGAACCATGTAAATGTTCTTTACCGGACCATACATAAGAGGTCAGCGTTATCAAACACAGCATGCTGGGAACATGTAAACACACACAAACACATACGCACTAACATTCACAGAAGTTTTCAGGACAAGTATAATTAGGCTGCTGCACTCAGATAAATTGGTTATTTAGTCATCAGGGGAAGAGGCAGGCGGCATGCTGCTGACAGCTACCTAGGATCTACCCTTCGCATCTTTGCCCAAGTGATATGCTGCTCTGTTCCTTACTCAACTTTGCATAGTGATTTCCTTCAGTTCACCAATGCAAATGAGAAACATACACTGATATAAATCACACTAGGAAAAAATCCTACAGTTAAACCCTCATAACGAGAAGAATAACAAAGTGCAGTAAACGGCAAAACTGTTTGCACTACAAACCAGTGTGTTCATAATTAAGATAATATATTAAAATAATATGGTAAGACACACCAGTTTAAAATACCAAGCCACAAAATTAGCTGTTTTGTACAGCTAAAAATAGCTGGAAGCAGATGACACTGGAAGCCAGACACATTAAATTTACAAATGGCCGCAGCCACTCTAACAGGAAAAATAAGGTGGATAAGATTAAGATTTTATTGGTTTTTGAAGATTTTTAGTCTCTTATGCTCACTCACATTGCATTTATTAGATCAAAAATGCAGTAAAAACAATAATATCATTAAATAGTATTTAAATTTAATATAACTATTCTATTTAGAATAGTTTAAAATAACTGTTCTATTACTCCAGTCTCCAGTGTCACATGATCCTCTAGAAATAATTCAAATATGCTGATTTGCTGCAAGACACATTTTATTGTTATCAATGTTGAAAACAGTTGTGCTGCTTAATATATATCTGGAAACCATGATACTTTTTTCAGGATGAATAGAAAGAACATAATTTATTTGAAATAGTAATATTTTGAAACATTTAAAATGCTTTTACGGTCAATTTGTACCAATTTAATGTGAGTAAAACTATTAATTTGTCTCTAAAAAAATCTTACTGACCCCAAATGTTTAAACAGTAGTGTAAATAACATAACATAACATAAAAAAGACACCTTTTGGGGTCCAGATAGTGAATCTACAAGCAAGAGCTGACTCAGCCATGCTGACCTTTGACCCCCTAAACACCACAATATGACAGTAACAACCTGCTGCTTGATAGAAAATTCAAAACTAATACTGAAAAAGAAAATGAATAACACCACTGCACTAAATAGAAGGCCATATGGGTATTTATTTTTACTTAAAACATTTACTTTAAACTAATTATTTTTACTTTTTCTACACTGAAGTAGTTTTGACTATTGTGGCTAAAGAAGAGAATCAATTCAAATAATTTCCAAAGAGGAAACATATTCTTTCAGATTTATAAAAGTAAGACATTTACACTTTCCAAGTAAAATATGTATATACAAATCTAAACTTCTGCTGCCAATAACGTAACTTTTCAGGAAAACTCCTACTCGATAAATTAAATGTAAATAGCAATGCATCATCATCATCATCTACATTTAAGTGAGGAGCAGCCGCTGGCTCAGATCAAATCTCAACAGAATCTGGGACTCAGAAAATAGAAATAATTTATCTCCAGCAGCTCACAAAAAAAAAGAAACAATATGCCTCTGGAGATCAATAGTTCTTCGAGACCGGAAAAAGAAAACGAGTGCTTCTCCTTGAGTCTCTTACAATATGCATGTGTGCATTAGAGCGCCTGAATATATGTATCTTAGTGTCTAATTATTCAAGCATCCAGCGCAGCTGCTTACCCTAATGCACCACACACAATCTCAAGAGTGTGTCTTTGCGTATGAAGATGTCTCTCGAGACGTAATTAGTTTTTTCGTTCATCCATAGAGGTTATATCACGGCCATATGGACTGCAGTTATACATCTCCGCTCACATGTCAACACCTAGAGGTGTTCGGTAAACACACCGCACATACACTGTCATTATGAAATAAACCTCTCCAAATGAAAAACTTCATTAAAAAAATTCCAGATGATGACAGACCACCCTCTGCTTTGAACCGGAGAAGGACAGGACAGTGATTGGCTGAACGAAGAGATTGGAGCAAATCTTCACATATCGCATCAATATCAATATGTCCTTCTTTCACACACTCACCTTGATAACAGGGTGTGTATTGAGTTTGAAGTGTGGCAGCATAAACACCTGTAATCTTTCTCAAACACGTCAATTTCAAAACTGCATCGTTTCCAACCTGTCAATGCCTTTCAGCGGTTTCTCCTGTATATGCAATCATGTTTCAGGAAAAGCCATTATTTTGCTCTGAACATGCAACGAACAATGGACAAGCAGTTACAAATAAACAGGGGTCATATTTCTGTGACCGCTAAAAAAGCATATGGAAAACATGAAAGTCTTTTAAGATGTTGCTCATTAGGCATCATCACATGACACGTTCAACTATCAGTGCCATTTTCACATCTAAACATGTCTAGACATATAAAAAGCCACTATTTTTTCACGCCTTGTTACACTTGTGGTGACCCCAGTCAAAAATGTCCAGCCTACAAAAAATTGCTTTTTTTATTTTTATTTTTTATTTAATCTTGTACTAAACTTGTTTGCTTTGAATTAGCACAGGTTTTGTCATTTTGCCAAAATGATTCACAAATAATGTGTTTTTTTTTCACTCAAAAACTAAGGTGGATTAGCTCAGTTTAATGGACCTTTGATCAATCAGTTCCTAAAAGAAATACAAAACCTGTGCTAAATGAAAGAAAACGAGTTGCTAAAAAGATTGAATCTAAGATTTGGTCAAAATATAGTATATAGTAAAGAGACCTAGCAATTTTTAAAAGGCTAGTCATTTTTGACTAGGAACACTAAATTAGGATTTTTTTTAGCACAGCACATGGGTTAAAACACTCCAAACTTCTCCATTAAAGTGCAACAGTCATCAACAGCACTTTAATCAGATATTCAATAAATATTCAGCAACTAAATCATGATGGCCTGTCCTCAAAGTTGCTGTCGTAAGTGTGCTGCTCTTGACAGATTTTCAACTCCAGACTGTCAAGACCCTTTGACTGGTCATGACAGCTTGCAAAACTAAAATTAAAGAAAAATGAAATGAACTATCAGAACTCTGGGCTGCATGTTCCGAACATACTGTGTAAGAGCTGTTGGTTCACAGGGAGTCAAGTTTGAGTATGACTTGGGTCATGATCTGATCCCATTCCTTTTATCTCATCCCTATTTTATATTTATGTCAATTACAGTCAAAAAGCACCTAAAAATAAAATTAAACACAACACTGACAGTTAACATTATAAAGAAGTCTTCTGTGAATAAAATGTTAGGTAAAGCAATCTTTTGATGTTGAAATACCTTCTTATATTCCAGCTTAATATGCAGAGACAACTATAAATAATCCATTTAAAGGTTTATTCCTCCAAAATGATGTGAAAATTCATCTGTCTATTTTTGTCACCCAGACCAGCCTAACATGACAGCTAGGAACAAGCAATGGCATATTTGCAATTCTGTTTGGTGGCAGTGGAAAAAAAATAATAAATAAACTATACTGG
>NW_015552593.1:380454-381767 GCF_001515605.1 Sinocyclocheilus anshuiensis | reverse complement strand
CACACACACACACACACACACACACACACACACAGACACAAAATATAATATAAATATAATATTCAATATTCTCTCAATCCTTCAGTCAAAGATCTGAAATTAACTACAAAAACTGACCTACCATTCCACATCTAATAGCACCATATTTCATTCTAGGCATTCAGTAAATATACCTAAAAGCATACCCTCAAATTATAAAATACAAACACAAAACTCTTATATAGGCTTCATTATTCTCAGTAACAATCATCGCACTGGAATATTTAACAAGCCACAAATTTGTTTATTAGTTTATTTTGAATAAACTAGTTTGAATTTTTTTCCAAATGAGATTTAAGGCAAGAATTATCCTCTGCACATGCAAATTTTGGCAAAATCATGCTCATAGCTTAGATACTACAGCGAGCAAAAAAGAAACAAATAAATTTTTCAGCAGCTACAGTTTAAAATGCTGAACAAAATGAGTATGATCTCCTCTTTTAACGGAAGTAAAAGGCTCTTCTAGCAGGATCTGAGCATTAAAGCTGATGAAAACCATTGATAGAGCACTCATATTTAACATTAAAAGCCCAGCTTTCTTGAAGGCTACATCCATTATGACATTTATCAGGATTATCATTCTCTTATAGCATGTTTCCAACAGTGTGTAGCCATATAATATAAAGACACTTTCACATATCAACTGAATTAAAGTAAATTTTCTTACATGTGACTCTGAAATGAATGAAAGTATGAAAACGTTGGAAGAAACAGCATGTAATTTCTTTCTATACAGTTGTCATGCATTGTTCAGTTCCATGGACAGCGCCAATACTATTATGCAAAGAAATTAGGCTGATCAGCACCATAGACAGAGCCCATTCAGCTAAACCACAATCCAATTACATTTATATTTCTGCATGCATTCATATAAAGCGGCATACAAATGAGGAAAGCTATAACACAAGTCATTCATCCTTAGGAGTCAGTAATATGGGAAGTGTCACAGTATACATTAAACAACAGAGAGAGATTTAAATATGTGTGTGCACTTAGGATGGGATAAATGCAGAGCACTAATTCCGAGTATGGGTCACCATACTTGGCCACATGTCACGTCTATCTATTATCTATTCCGGTTCATTAGCTGCGTTAGGGAAATAATGAGAAGAAGATCAACGTGCAGTAACCGATAAAACTGTTTGCACTACAAACCATTGTGTTCATAAATAAGATAATACATTAAAATAATATGGTAAGACACACCAATTTGCAATATTAAGCAGCAAAACGAGTTGTTTTGTACAGCTAAAAATAGCTGGACGTGGATGACA
>NW_015552593.1:369495-380411 GCF_001515605.1 Sinocyclocheilus anshuiensis | reverse complement strand
TATATATATATATATATATATATGTATATGTATATGTATGTATGTCCAGTGCCCACATGATCTGTTTTATTATGAGCATCATGAAAGCTAAATGCTCCATTTGAACCATGAGATCCACTGAACAAGCTGTGCAAATAAATGTTGCCTGAAAACAAAGAAAAATTTAAATTAAAAACTGGCTTGTTAAAAAGCTTGCTATAACAATAACCTCAAAGGGAATGGAACCACATCAATCTATGCAATCTAAAAAAATACATTAAAAAAATGTAAAAATGCAATCTAACAGTCACTTCATACGAACAGTAGAAAAAGCTTGACTTAATTCAGTAGATTATTAAAAAACAAAGTGTTAAAAATTACTAAAATGTGCTGTGGTCAGATTCAAAGGCATCAACATATGCAAAATATCCCAATCAGCCCATGAGTTCAGAACAGGAGACAATATAAAAAAATGTAAAAAAGTTAGTCGGCATATGCTGCAAAAGCTTTTGTGCTAACTCTTCATCAGCCATGCATCCCAGCAGGCTTCACTGTGTGACATTCAATGAGAATGAAACTGGCCTGTGAGGCCACTAATGACTGCCAAAACAATACTGATTGATAACTCGACGCTTCGCCAGCACTAACCTTTAAAAGCTTCAGATAAGGAAGCAAGTTAGTTGGATATTTTTTGGGGGGGGATTTGAGGAGATTTCAGGAACAGATGTTGAAGCTGCTGACTGGCTGAGAAATGAAAGGAGCAGCATTATTAGAAAGTGCTTACAGATGATAATGTCAAAACCCTGATCGATGACGCCACTTATAGAAATAACAAAATCTCAAACAAGCTCATATCACAGATCTCTGTGAACAAAAGGTTCTTAGGAATCAGTCTGTAGATCTGTATACTAATTCTAATCTATTCTAATGTAATTGTCCTAAATGTGTAGAAGTTGTTTGCTTGTGCTTGTCTTTCTTTTTGGTTGAATGAATGAATGAATGAATACAAAGTTTTAGCGAACAAAAGGTTTCAGTGAGAACAGACGTCTGAGACCACTAGTAAAAATTGTATAACTTTCTGAACATATTTTACAAATTACAGTACATTATCAGCATACAAATAACAATAACCAATTTGAATTTGACCTAGAAATAGACCTAGATCTAGTGCAGAATCTTAATTATTTCTTATTCATTTTTATTTTACAATATTTCTTGGTTTGTGTGTGTATGTGTGTGTGTGTATATGTGTGTGTGTGTGTGTGTGTGTGTGTGAAATTTAAATTATAATAAATATTTATTTATTTAATAAAAAAAAAACATTTCTATTTTAATACATTTTAAAATGTAACTTACTCCTGTGATGGCAAAGCTCCAGTCTTCAGTGTCACATGATCCTTCAGAAATCATTCTAATATGCTGATTTGCTACTCAAGAAACATTTCTTATTATTATCTATGTTGAAAACAGTTGTGCTGCTTAATATTTTTGTGGAAACCATGATTTCTTTTTCCCCCAGGATTTTTATTATTTTTTCAGGATTCTTTTTATAATATAAAGTCCACAATAACAGAATTTGAAATCTTTTGTAATATTATACGTCTTACTGATGTTTGGTGTCCCTGCTGAGTAAAGGTATCAATCAATCAATCAATCTTTTGAACAGGGGTATATAAAACTTGCCCACTTCCAGTTCTTTCTTTATTTTTGTTTTTTATTTTTTAAGCATTTTTGACACAAAGAAAGAGCTAAGTGAGGAATGAGACTGCAGAGGTACTGAAAGAGAGTGAGGGAGATGATCAATACTTAAAGAAAACTGAGGCATTCGACAGGCTAATCAAGACTATTAAGTGCAGAAGTTTGTGTAAAAAAAAAAAAAAAGGTTTTGATAGACTGCCAATAGTGAGCAGACCCTCATTGAAGAAAACTCCATAACTCTAAATCACATCTAATGAGAGAAATTTACAGACAAATGTTTAAGGTCTATATGGCTTTGGAATGACTCCAGCCTTGTTTAATACAAAAAACTGGAGGAGGTTAAAAAGTGGAGGACGGAGAGAAAGAGAGAGACAGAGAGCGAATTTAGCCATACTCCACTGTGAAAACAAGCGTGATCTTTGCAGTCAGCAAATTATGGATTTTCATGCAGGCGTATAAATGCCTTCACTTTTGATTAGAGGCCTTGTAAACATGTCTTTTGCGTGAAAGATATTGTGCTCCACAGAGAAGCTCAAGTAACAAATATGAAGCTGAGCTTTGGGTATTCATGTGAAGAACTCGTTCAAAACAGCTCCAAACATCAGCAACTGCGGATTGTGGAAAATAAATAAAGTCACCAGAACATTCAGTAAGATGACTTCTCAATCAGACTGCTTCATTTGAAAACATTAACGTTGTTCTCATTAAAGTGATTTACAGTCTAAAGCAGGAAATAGGAGGTCAGATTGA
Organism: Sinocyclocheilus anshuiensis; assembly: GCF_001515605.1. Classification (NCBI taxonomy): domain Eukaryota; kingdom Metazoa; phylum Chordata; class Actinopteri; order Cypriniformes; family Cyprinidae; genus Sinocyclocheilus; species Sinocyclocheilus anshuiensis. Next base: position 377,984 of record NW_015552593.1, on the reverse strand, counting down.
CCTCTAGTGTAAATGTAGTCTGGGTTTTGTCGCAGTTTTATATTTAGCAAATTGCAGAGACGGTGACATTACTTTGCAGATTGGGTTGGGGAAAATACATCTGCATCTTTTTCCTTCACACAAAACAAACTGAAAAATCCTGCTGGTCTGTGAAATTGCAACATTAGTTTTTACAAGGCCTTCGTCAGCACATGCACACACACAAAGCTGGAGAAAACACGAAACTCCTTGGAAAGACGACATCTGTAATGCAGTACAGAATGAAATATTCAATATTGCAAGGATTTAGAGAAAACATTTAATATTTCCCATTTTATTCTGAGTGCCTGACAAAAGTCTTTGACCGAAACATGAAATTATTCCATGAAGTTTTATATTAATTTCTATTCTCACCATTTATTCTGAAGAAATAGGTTTTGCTCTGGTAGTATATTTTCTTTTAACACAACAAAAGTCTTAAACTTCTCTATCTTTTAGTGCTGTGTGCCATTATGGCTACAAAGTTTGTGCAATATCAGGCTGAGCTCTGTTCTTCTTTTTTTCTTTTCTTTTTTTTTTTTTTTTTAAGTTGCCAGCCACTGCCAGCATTTTTGATCATTTTCTCAGTATGTCAAAAGAAGAAACATAGCTTGGTTAAAAAATTAAAAAAGAAATATAATAATAATAATTCTAGCTTCATGCATTGTTTTTTATGAAATCTTAAATTTGGCAAATTTCATAAAAAGCAACATTTTGAACAAAAAGCTGAGAATAATTTTTTTTTTTTTGTCAAGACTACACCCATTCTGAACGATGGAGTAGATCGCTTCCATTAACACCCCAAAAGGCTGCACAGTCCTATATATAATATTGTGGGGGGTTTTTTATCCTCCAGTTTGCAGTTGAACCAATCAATGCCACTAGCAAAAACCTTTGTATCTAACTTTGTATCTACAGATCAGAATTTATAGAGAGAATGTAAAGTTAAAATAAAGTTAAAGTATACAAAGCATTGCAAGGCTTCATCTGCGAAGAAGAATAGTGGGCAAAAACCGAATGTTAGGGACCATCGAACACTAAGAAAGAGTGTCTCCAAAAAACACAAAACTAATGCAGCAAAGCAACAGTAAACCTCAATATTCAGCTTGAAGATCCTATTTCCAAAAAAAACGACCGCAGAGAGCTTCACAAAGCAAACATCCATGAAAAAGCTGCAATTACTGAAACTTTAATCACAGACACCAATGCAAAACTGTAAATAATAGCATCATGATCAGAAACCTGGACAGTTGGAGCACCAAGATGAACTTCAACATCTGCCCTGGCCAGACAAATCACCAGACTAGAATATTATCAAACCACTATGGATTGTTTTGGGCAGAAGATTGAAAAGCTGATTTCTTGTTCAACCTCTCTAAAGAAACCGGCAGATATTCTGATCGTTGTACGAATCTATTATTAGAAAGCTGGAACCTGCATTGAAGGCTATGTTGGTGAAACACCTTATATTTCCCAGTTGTTCACATTATTTTGTGCAACCCTGTAAGTATAAAAAAATTAACAGTATAAATTTGAATAAAAAAACGTAGGTGTCACTCTTGTTTATAACCAAACTCAGTGTGAACTGAGCATATTTAGCTCTCTAAAACAGGACTGAAGTGTGCTGTGTAAACTAAAGCAAATCTATGCTTTTCACTATTTTCACTTAACATGACTCTTGGACTCAATGTTTCAAAAATATACACTTTCTCAGTGCAAGAGAACCCGTAGAACGGCAGAGAGGTTGAGCAACTGAGCTTTTGATAGTATCCGATTTGGTGTGACATCAAAGGTGCTTTATTAGAGTTCCTGTAACACCTTTTTACAGAAAAGAAAGTCAAAGAATGAAAGTCAAGCTAGAAAGATATGCTTTTGTTCTCAGACTGGACTAAAAAGATTTAAATCAGAAGAAAAGAAAATGCCTTATCTAAAATATTGGATGACCTTAAGTATACTTAATAAAATAAACTTGAAGTATACTACTTTTTGGTAAGGGAGGTCTATCCAAAAACACTATCTGAACAAAATCACAGACGCCTGTCAGAATTTTCAGTGAAACTCTCACTCTGTTCTTCTACTGAGCATCTACATAACAAAGCAGAAGTAATCAATGAACGAAACATGTGAAGATATCTGGGCTGTTTTCATTTTCCAGTCCAATCTATGCTAGGGGGTTTCTGATGTTAAAAATAATGAAAAAGAGTTGCTTCACTCAAAAGATTGCTTCACTGAAAGAGATGACCGCTAGTTTGTAACACAGGAGTTTTCTCAGCTATATTTCTTTTAAGTATCAATTTATGATGTACACAATGTGGACAATATGGATGAAACAGACAGAAATATATTACTAATGTATGATAAAATGTACTTCTCAAATTAAGAAGAAGATCTATACACAATCAACAGATTTTTTTCATCCTTGTATAAACCTCTGTTGTGCAGCTTTTTATTTGACACAAATGGAATGTTTTCTGTTTGTTTGTTTTTGTATATATTAATTTTAAAAGATTGATTAAACTGTTAAAAAGTTTTATGAATTCACTTGATTCACTTTTTGATTATTAAAATGTAGCATTTATCGGAATCCAGAAAGATTAAAACAGAAATTGTTGATTTGGTGGGGAAAAAAATAAAAACAGAATTTGGGGGAAAAATAAAACTGGATTTCAAAGGGCCCTACAAATGTTAGGAAAGACAAATGAGTTAATGTTGACATATAATAAGACCACAAATCTAAAACAATTGAAGTCGATAACAGCAGTTATCTGAGAACACATCAAAACTGTTTTTTTTTTCTGGAACTCTACAGGATATACATAGTTATATATAGAGATACAGAGATATGATACAATATAATATGAAAAGCAAAGAGGTCCTGTGCTCCCACTGGCCCTTCACCATTCTGTTTATTGGCCATCAACCTGACAGATCAGCGCTCAGTCCCTGAAGTCCTGCTCTATGTGTGCAAGATTGAGAGCAAGGACACGCATAAATACACATGCAAAACACTGTTTACATAAGCTATTCTTCCCATGAGAGAATCATGACCAGGTGCTTCCGCATCTGTCAGAGGACAGAGGTCAGGATATCAATATTCTTAATATATTATACGGTTAAAGGTCAAGTGTGTACATTTTCCTTTTTCAATCAGGTTTCCTTAACACTCTCGCTGTGTGTCATCAAGATCTTCAAGGCAAGATATAAGAATAAATCACTTAAATTTTCTATCTATTCCTCACACATAGCTGATTTTGGAAGACTTGTAATACAGAATATGAGTTGTATGAACTACTTTATGATACTTTTATGGGTCTTTTTAACCTTTTTTGGAGCTTGCCAGCCTCAGCCCTCGTTCATTTTAATGAAAGTGAACGCAGCCAGAAATTTCTTCAAAATTCGCTCAACAGATGAAAGAAAGTAACAGATTTGGAACAACATGATGGGTAAATAATGACAGAATTTTAATTATTTGGGTGAACTATTCCTGTAACTCATTTGAACTGAATTGTTTACCTTACAGTCGTGACACATCTCCCTGAAGACTTTCAGATCCTCCAGACGACTCGAACTCATATACTGACTGTAATGTGATTTATATGCTCATTGGGCTCCACACTGATGCCACACTAAACCCAAAGGAGTCTTTCAGATGACTGGACACTGAATCAGATGATTCTCAGAACTCCAGCACCATCAGGTCATTTCGGCTTGTGAAACATGAAACCAATTATCCTTAAAAGACACATTTTCAGGAAAGGCACAAGTCTTTAAAAGCTTTAACATTCAGAAAAATGTCCATAAGTACATTGTGACTCTAAAGCACAGTGAGCTGCATAGTTTTGCTCCACTAGGGCTGTTCTAAATGGCATCAATCATTATGACTTTCTAAGTTGCTTTCTTTTCTTTTGGCCAAATTCTATTGCAGTGTCGAATTAAATTCCATAATTATTAGCAAAAAGATCAATGGGGGAAGAACATGTATCCAAAATAAAAACAAAATTAGGGAAATTCAAACATTTGGAGTCAGAAAAAAAATGTTTAATGTCTCTTGTCCTCACCAAGGCTGCCTTTAATAAATCAATAATCCACTAAAACAATTTTAAATAACTGTTTTCTAATTGAAAATATTTTAAAAGATATAATTTATTTTTGTGATGCAAAGCTGAATTTTCATCAGCCATGACTTAAGTCTTGAGTGATCACATGATCCTTCAGAAATCATTCTAATATGCTGATTTCTGAATTATTATTAATGTTACAAACAGTGCTGTCATACGTTTTTAATTCAATCTAGTTAAAAATTGACTATTTTGGGGCTTATGTAGCAGACAGTAAAGACAGTAAAACTGAATATTATAATTCAAACACTGAAAACATTTATGCTCAGTAACAATGTTCACATTTACAGTGCATTTACACATTTAGCAGACACTGTTATCCAAAGCGACTTAGAAAGGTGGAACAAAAGCAATTTATCAAACTTTTAGACAATTTACATTGCGTTTACATCCCGACAATTAAATATCTGTGTTTTAAGTGAAAATAATAATATATAATAATAATAAGAAGAAGAATTCCTCCCAGAATCACTGCTTAAAGGCCACCTGAATGCTTCATCAACACTATGGGCTTTTTAAAGGTGCTGTGAGTGATGTTTTATAGAGTAGCATGCAGACATGGTCGCTACAAACCTGACAGATATCACTGAAATAGCTGTCCTGAGAAATCCCACATGTCTGCGACAGCCCTAGGCTCTGTAAACAGCAAACAACGAATATGACCACAGGATGCTCTTGTTTAGCCAATCAGGAGTCTCACTTCCTGTCACTCATTATAAACCTTCAGGTTTGGTGACAAGCCTGTGGAGGGCTGTGGTTGGTTAATGTGAGACGGCTAGAACAGCACTTACAGTACCTTCAAGGAAATAAAACACAGAGGCTGAATGTCCCGAGGCGCAAGATTATACACCTCTCCCTCCAGCATAACGCCTGACGGGCCTACAAGCCCTTCAGCAGATTTTATTAGCATGACTGAAGAATAACGTGGGGGGAAAAAAATCTGCAGATTCCATTCGGCTCGGATAACAGGTGTACAATACTAAAGACTTGTTCAACTTGAATTATTGAAAACACAAAGGTGAAAATAAAATCTGAAGTAAACATGAATAAATTGAAGTAATGATTATATTGTTGGTAAACGTTTCTTGCAAGACATGACTGCAGAGGTTTGATTTAACTAAATCAGCAATAGAGACAAATGCTACAAATAAATAATAATTTTATGCAGACTTCCTGATAAACAAGTGATTCATCAGTAACACTCTATAATAACTGCACGATATGAACCATTAGTTAAACATTAGTAAATAGTTCATTTATAAAGCATTGTCCCTACATTAATATACAGTAGTAAGCAGTTTATAAATACAGCTATAAATGCTTTGTTCTTGATTTATGAGTTATTTAGGCATTGTCAGTGATTCATAAGATAATTTAGAAAGTGTAAGTAAATGATTAATAAACTATTTAAAAGTGCATTTATACATATTATAGACATACAGTAATAGTGTGTTAATAAATGCTTTACTGACACGTATTCCTACTGTAATTAATGATTAATTAGTTATAAAACATTTAGTAGTTGTCAGTCTATTTTAGTAGTTGTCAACTATTTTTGTGAGCTCATCTAAATTGAGGACTATTTATGCCTCGTAAAGCTAGAGTAATACAGAACATACAAATATATATATATATATATATATATATATAGATCTTATGAACCACTGATGACAACTAAATTACTGGTTTGCAAATAATGTAATACTTAATTTAGAAAAGATAAAATAATCATTAATAAAGTATTAAAATACAATTATTAAACATGTTATATGGTCATAAATCAAGAACAAAGCATTTATAGCTTTGTTTATATACTGCTTATTACTGTCTATTAGTGTAGTAGGGACAATGCTTTATAAATGAATTGACTATTCATTCATCTAATGGTTCATAGTGTGCAGTTATTATATAAAGTGTTACCCTCCCCATTCACACTCATGAACCATGATTTGCTGACTGGATGTCACAGGTAAGTGGTATTAAAAGTACAGAATATTTTAGGTATTTTATTTAAAATATATATTTTAATGTATGCTAAAAACGAATTCAGACAACATGGAGCCACTCTTTTAAAATAAAACTAAAAGTGAATGAAAAGGACCATCGAATACTACAAGGATTGTGTCCAAACAACACAGAACTGACAAAGTGAATATTCACATTGAAGACCCACAAAAACCGACCACAGAGAGCTTCACAAAACCAACATCCATGAAACAGTTTCAATCACAGACACCAATGCTAAAATGCAAAAAAAGATTGTAAAACCTGGACAGTTGGAGCACCAAGATGAAATTCAACACCTGTTCTAGCCAGACAAATCACCTGACTCGAGTATTATCAAACCACTGTTTTGGACAGAAGTGTGAAATGTACATCCTCTGAAACAACTGGCAGATGTTCTGATAGATGGCATTCATTCGATAGTTGTGTAAATCTATTCTAAGAAGGTTGGAAGCTGTATTAAAGGCAAATGGTGTTAAAACACCATAATAAAGAAACGTTGCTTATTTTCCAGGTGTTCACATTATTTTGTCCAACACCTGTGTTGTCCAACCACAACTGATACTGACATGCAGTCTTCATCTGATGTGAGCGCACATCACTTATCAATATTTTAGCAAACATACTAATCATTTCTTTGTACATAAAACTTGCTGAGATCACTCTTAACATTAAATAATCTGTTAGAGAGCGTCATTACGTCATGCACAAATTGCATGCAATATTTCTGTGTCAAATAAACTACAATTGTTAGCGGTATAGTAGAGAAAACACTGGGAGCTTATGGATCGCTGTGTTTCATGTCACAAAGTACGTAGGTGCAGAAAAGCTTTTAGATTTCCAGGCATGTTGACGTGTGTGAAATCACATGCATCTGACCTCCTGCTGTTTCATCAGCGGCAGGATGGCAGAAAAATAAAATTACACACTAAACCAAACCGCTCTTTCACAGATCCATTATTTTGTATAGCTTGTGATATTGAAGCATGAAATTAACCTATTTTTTGGATTATACTCATTTATCTCTGAACATACTGGATAAGAACATTTTCCAACAAAGTTATTGTATATGTGCTTACATACGTATCCATTTGTAAGCATGCAGGAGCATCATGCACCAATTTACTTTTAAAGTTAGTTAGTTGGGTCACAAGCCAGCAGACAAGCAATAATTATTAGTATAGTGGTATAGTTTTTGATTAGCAAGTTAGGAAATTCTAATTCAAATCCTGTCTTAATAAATTATTTTTATTTGAATAAACCGAAGTCAAGGTGACAGTTGGGTCAAAGATGTCCCATTTCGGGGTTCACATCAAATTAAATTTACAAAAGTGATTTAGGCTACACGGAAAGCAAGTAAAGTGTCTACATTAATGTTTCAAATAACATTATGAAAATGAAATGTTAAAATATGGGTGAAATAATGTTCCATCATTATTCAGCATAACAAATATATTTATGTAAAAATTTACACTTATTCTGACCTGTTCTTATTAAAATATATAAAACAAAAAGTGATAATACTAAATTTTATTATATTTTAAATGATTAAAAACTTGCTGCTGACAAATGGGTAAAACCTAATGGTTTGTAGGATGGTGGTAAAGATTGGTACTGATTTAAAATAACAATTAATTTGTTTTTTGGTGGTATTTTTACTTAAACAAATGAATTTGAATAAGGCACCTGATAATTGTAAAGTAGCAAAATAACTATTTTATTAGCTAATAATGATAATAATAATGAAAAATTATGATGCTGTAAAGCAGGGATTATCAAATCTGTTTTGTCTACTGAACACTTCTGATCTGAAATATTTATTAAAAATACTGCCAATGATTTTAAGCTTTAAATTAATATTTTAATAATTAACAACACATGACATGCAGGTAAACAAATAAAATATGTTATCTTTTTTTAGTAAATTTATGAATGAAAATTAACATTTTAGAAATTACTACTTTAATTAATCAAGGATGCATTAAATTGATCACTGTGATGATGATGGCCAGGTGCTCCTCGCTTGTTTCCAGGGCGACGCTGATGAAGCTTCGGGACGCTCGTCACACATATATATATTTATATATATATATCCTTAAATTTTAAGTTTATAATAATAAATGATAAGTTTTTAATGATTCTTGTTCTAAATATGCCTCACAAAAATTTTTGATATATGAACTATTGTTACACTGAATGATCTGTTTGTCTTCTGTGAATCAAAGTAAAAATGTATATTAGTCATTATTGTTTTTGCTCAGAAGAAAAAAAATTATAAATTAAAGGGGTCATATGATGCGATTTCAAGTTTTCCTTTCTCTTTGGAGTGTTACAAGCTGATTGTGCATA
>NW_015552593.1:366305-369301 GCF_001515605.1 Sinocyclocheilus anshuiensis | reverse complement strand
GAGAGAGAGAGAGAGAGAGAGAAAGAGAGAGAGAGAGAGAGAGAGAGCGAGAGAGCGAGAGACAGACAGGGTCACATCACAGTGGAGTCAGCTGTCTTAACCGTGGCTTGTGTACTGCACACATACCAGCTTCATCACTGTGTCTGTCACGTGACTCTGTTCCCCTTTCGGGCTCTGTCTTTACATTTATTTTGAAAGATGAAGCTCGCGATTATGGTAAGGGGCGTTACATTTCCGACGAGTGCTTGCGGTGTTCGGCCAATCACAATGCACTGGGTCAGCTGGCCAATCAGAGCAGACTGCGCTTGTCAGAAGGAGGGACTTTGTAGAAAACGAAGCGTTTGAGAGAGGCGGGGCATAGAGGACCTACAATAATGTACAGTATTTGAAAAATAATGTGTTTTTTGGACATTAAAGCATGTCAACATATTCTGTTACACCAAATACACAAAATAATGATCTTTAAAAAAGCATCATATGACCCCTTTAAACAAGGCACATTTTAATGTACAGAAGAATTAAAGCTGCATTAAACTTTCACTGTTTTGATGCTTGAAAACCCAAAACTTTGACAATTTCTATTTAAAGTAAATGATCTGCATAAAAATATGACTCAATCTGCCATTTATTTATTTTTATTTTTTTTTAGACAAACACTTTTTTTTCTTTAACTATCAGACATACAAAAAAGACTGGAAGTTGCATTCAAAATTCATTTGTTTTTGATGCAGATGCATCTGTATTGAAATGACTACGATAAACTAAATTAAAAAAATTTGAACAACTTCCACTAAGAAATTGTTAGCAAATTTCACAAATAGTTACAAAGAAACAACAAGTAACACGGAATAAAGCATGAAATTTTGATGTAGAAAGACTGAAATAAAATTTCCTTGGAAAACACACTCTAACAATTTTTCTTTGATTTACAACTTCAAAAAAATCAGTGCATCTAACTTGAATTAAACTTATCTGGCTTTAAATTTATTACTGACATAGAATGTACTGAAACATATATGTGTTTAATATGTGTTTACATATTATGTGTGTTTACACATAATATGTGTTTACATATTAAAGCTATTATCTTTTCAAGGAACGTGACATCTCTCACCTCTGTCTCTCTAATTTCCACTAAACTACATTTTCATATGTGGCTCTGACTGCATGGCTTTCACAGCACAATCATATTTGAATTTTTTCCACTCTCTCTCTCTCTGAGTTTAAGTCTGTAACCCTTGGCAACAATCTACAATGGATTTTCACACTGAGAGACTTTAAAAGCATACTGTTATTAGTAGTTCAGCACTTACCCTCGCATTAAAATCAGTAATGAGTTTTAAATTGATCTGATCAACCTCAGAGTGCACAGAAGGCTTTAATCAGATATTCCAATACTGTAGTAGCTGTTTGACTAGACGACAACCGTGAGCAACCCGAAACAGCAGGTAAAAAAAGACCTCAGTGGGGGGAAAATAGCTGGTTATGTTACTCAGGGCAAGTACAGAATCCCTGGTGGTCACGGTATAAAAGCAAGACTTCTGATAACAGTTTCCATGTCAACTGGCTCGCACACCCTTATCTACGGGAAAGCATGGTGGAAACGGCCTTCTATTCCGCAAGAGCGAGGCGGGTAATGAAAAGAGCCGACAGGTGATGGATGGACAGATGAATGGATGGATGAGGGATGTGAGTTATAACATTAGGAGAGATAGAAAACCGAGAGTTCCATCCATTTCCTGAAACAGAAACACTCCCTGTGGGAGAAAAGATGGGTGGTTCATGATCGGAGCAAAAAAGGAAAAAAAAAACCCGCAATGTCAACTTCTGAGTGAACTGTACAGCTTCTGTGAGGGTTAGCTGGAGTACAGGAGAGAAAAACAATTCAAGCCAAGCATGAAAATGAAGTAGGGAATTTGACCATACGGCATTCTGGCTGAGGTGGGATGAGGCCGCTGGAGATCCCATTCCACCGGATTATGACCTCCTTTATTTTCTCCCATTCCCCTGGAGAAAAAGCCTCCAAAGCAGAGTTTTCTGTACAGAAACTGCACAAAGGCATCAGTTGTTTGGGTTGATTGACATGTGCTCTTATCTCCACACATGTTGCTGGCTGTCATTGGATTTTCAAGGCTCAAAACGCAATCAAGAAAAAGGTGATTTCAGTTTTGGGACAAAGCCTGAGTTTGTTCAAATAACTGCACATAGAATTATTCATCATCTGTGAGAATCCATTTGGTCTAAAGCTACAAACGGGTCAGGGAAACAAAAACTGCATTTTTGAATTCCATGCATTCTTTGTTGCCAAAAGGAAAAGACTTTCCGACATATAAAGCTCTGGCAGAAGCAACTATGTAAATGCACTTGGAAGTGAGCTGGCATATTTCAGGATTAGATTTACATTCGGGAAAATCCTCTGGTTATTACCAGGTGGCAGTTAATCCCAGCATGCCGATGGTGAGAGGCAACACATTGTGACCTGCCAATTGTGCCAGCCAGAATTCTCATTTACTCATATGCCAACATGTAAAGATGACTCACAAGTAACTGGAAAATTGAAATCCTTTTAGAGCCCTTAAAAGCTTTGAGATTTGACCTATATGGAAGGCATTTAACCCTTGTGCACTCCTCATTTGGGAGTCACACTCATGGTCTTCGCGGTCAAAAGTGACCGAACACCTGAAATGTAACTTTTTTTTCTTCAGTAAAATCAATTTAATATATTTTTGTTCAATAATATTTTTTCTTTTGTATTTTGAGATAATTTTATGGTAATAATATTTATGCAATAATTATCAATTTTTCCCATTGAAAATAGTACAAAAAAAAAATCTCTAATTTTTTACAATTATTTTTCAATCAATGCAGTATCTCTGATTAAAATAGAGACTAGGCCTTTAAAATCCTTTTTTTTAAGGCAGATTAGCACCTCCTGGTGAGAGCAAAGAAAGAAAAACATGTAATTTCAGAATCAGAATCAGAATCAGAATCAGAAT
>NW_015552593.1:357315-366092 GCF_001515605.1 Sinocyclocheilus anshuiensis | reverse complement strand
GTGTGTGTGTAAGTGAGTTTTTGTGAGTGGATGTGTCGGTTTTGCACACTTGATGTTTTAGAGTGTAACCCCTTCCATGCTGTCCACTTTTTTACTGCATTGTAATTGAATTATTGATTTTATTTTACATAGTTGCTGTGTTACAGGCACACCAGTTCGTAGGGGTGTGTGTGTGTGTCCGTGCATGTGTGAGTGGGTGTGTTGATTTTGCACTCTAGATGTTTTAGAGTTTCACCCCTTCATTGCGGTGTAATTTTTTACTGCATTGTGGGGGATTTGGAGATTGTACTCAAAAAAATGTTCTGTATTTTCAAATTTTTTTTTATCTCAATTTTTTTTGTGTTCACATACCAAGTGCCATAAAAGTCACCAAGTTTTGTACCATTCCGATGAAGCTACGATTTTTAAGTATTCAAAATGTAAAATTCTGACCGAAGACCGCACAAGGGTTAAATATATTTATCAGATGATAAAAATGAATTACCTATTTCATTATTTAAGCATCTGCAAAAAATTTGCCAACGGGTTTGAAATGACATGAGGGTGAGTAATTAATGACAGAATTTTAATTTTTGGGTGAACTAACCCTTTAAGATAAAGCATTGCAGTGAACACAATGTAAAATCAACAACTGCTTTTTCAATTAAGATGCATTGTTTCTGTAAAATTTTAAAGAAATGGTTAATTAGGTTTCAATTTCATTTTTATTTTTTGATTACTTAAAATTGGCTTTGATTATTTGAGAACAGTTTTAATACAAACAATCATATAATGAAATGTCTAATTTAATGAGAAAAATAACTTGACTTTAAAATAACTGATCTATTGTAAAAACATATTGTACTGTCAGAACCATAGCCTTGTGGGCAGTACTCAGTACTGCAGTAGCACCTCAGGCGACCCCAGTTCATGTCCTGGCTTGTGGCCTTTTCACAATCCTGTTCCACTCTCTGCTACCTCACTGCATCCTTTCCCTCTCCTTCACCATCTTATAATAAAAAAAAATAATTAGAAAAAGCAGCTTGATAAAAAAAAAATGTATTAAAAACTAAAAACCTCCAGTACAAAAACACTATCTATTAAACTTAAAATGCTAAATGTTCTGAACTTTCACAACCGAACTACTGATGTCAGATGATTAATACATTAACTCTTGACTGTCCAAACTGTACATAAATGACTCTTCTTTAGTGTTTAAAACCTTGGTAAACCCAGTCATATTCAGATAAAGGGAGTACAACTATTATTTCTAACCTCAGATAAACTAAGAAAAGTACAAAGTTCTGAATCTGTTCTCGCAGTTTATTTTTAGCAAAATTTGAACATGAACTTGTTAGTATAGTCTGAAAAGTTGGTGCAACACATTTCAGCACAGCCTTTTTTGTTTTCCTGTCATAATGTAATGCAGGATTTGCTAAGATGGAACAATGAAAACTATATTGGCCTCAGGGGGTCCACTAAAGTCGTCTATTGGGTCCAATTGAATGAATGAATGAACTAAATATTAGTCCTATATCATATTATTGGTCATGTGAATTTAAGTGTTGCATATGGAACCCTAGTAACCCTAGTAAAAAAGAGCAAGAAATTCCTTGTTCAGATAAAAAGTAGAAAATTGTCATGAAAAAACGAAATTATGATTGCAAAAAAAAAACTGAAAAGGACCTCGGGGAACAAATAAAGTAATATTTAAAAAAAAACAGTGCGATATGGCTGCTTTATATTATGGTGAGATTGGGACACCTGCTGAATTTTATCTTCGATGGCATTTGCAGCTCCAGTATCTTTATATCTTCTTTCAGCAAGCCAGGGAAAGCCTGTTCAATAAACAGATTATTAATTTCCTCATAACTCACAATAAAGGCACCAGATGGTAAGATGAACTGTGGAGTCAGGCAGTGTGGTGCTCACTGCAAAATACGAAGGGCAAGTAATTTCACGGTCCTGTCCCTCTCTACACTGAGCCAACCACAGAAAGAGCCTCATTAGCGGACAGAAAACTTCTTGAACCTTGAAACTTTATGAAGTTTATTTGAAAGAATGTTGTGGCATATCAAATAGAAGTAAAAATAAGTATTTATATTTTAAATTTTTAAATATTTGTTAATTAAAATTTTCCTGGAAGGATAGTTCACTCAAAAAGAAAAAAATTAATAATTTACTCTGCCTGTATGACTTATTTTCTTCTGCGCAACCTAAAAGAATGTTGGTAACACAACAGTTTTGCTGACCATTGCCTTCCATTGTATGCACAAAAAAACATACACAGAGACATGTCTTTTAAAATATCTTCTTTTAAGAAAGTCATTAATGTTTGGAGCGACATGAGGGTGAGAATATGATGATGATTTTCACTTTTGGGTGAATTATACCTTATACAAGAAATAAGATGTTTGCATTGCTAAATCATGTGACATTGCATTTATTTGTATTTATATGTTTTTATGTTAAGGAGAAATTCTCACTATTAACTAACTATTAACTATGACTATTGCTTCATTAAATTCCTAATTTGCTGCTATTTAATAGTTAGTAAGGTAGTTGTTAAGTTTAGGTATGGGGCTGAATTAAGGGATCTAAAATATAGTCATGCAGAATAAGGCATTAATGTGTGTTTTAAAAGTACAAATAAACAGCCAATATGCTAGTAATTTGCATGCCAATAAGCAACTAGTTAATAGTGAGAACTGGTCTTTAAAATAAAGTGTTACCAGGAATGACCCAACAACAGTATAATTTGTACAGTCAAAAGCTACAAAAATCCAAATCACTCCAATAAAATACAAATGAGTTCTTCGGCCTCATTTGAAACTACAGCAAACGATTAGAAAATCTCTCAATCTTTCAATAAAACCTAAATGAATCATTCATTTCTTCTTTTTCCAGGGACAAATATATAGTTCAGTCATGAAACTCTAGATGGCGCAGGCTGATGGGTTGTTAACGTAACTGATGATATTCAGAGAGTTAAACGACTTGGCACAAGCTGATTGGTTCATGCTGCATATGCAGCCAATGAGTTTACTGCCTTGCATTTATATGGCTGGCTAGCATTCACTTGAGATTCCTGCAGCGCGCTTTCAGAGTTCTCTGAAACCCTCTACCTTCCCCAGCTCCACCTGTATAGATCTGCTACGGGTTATTTTATATGCTATTTGTGCAGCAGCAGTATGTCTAAAATACTCACGGCACCGTAGCGCCATATGCATCGGCAGTAACAAGTTCCTGTACTTGCTTGCAGCAGCAGCAATAATCTACAACTACAGTAATAACCAACAGCAGCAGCAATTCAGCAGCAGCATAGCAGATCTGTTCCGCCAAGACCAAATACATTAACATTGTCATATCCATCACCATGCTAAAATCTTCTGAGAGTTGTCATGATTGAAATGCAATAAAGAGCTGACAGTGCAAAAAAAAAAAAAAGACAACCTAAGAGCAAACAAACACATCTGTGTACTGTACATCATAACCTGAGTGTAATAATACTGCCATGAAAAAATACACCCACTCAAAGAAAGAAAACAATCCTAGGCTTTCAAAAAGCAAATATGTGGCCAAAAAACATATCCTTGAGAAATGCCACAAGATGATTTCCCTCACTATAACACATAAGCATATAAAATACACTAGCACATTACTACAACCGCATGTAATATTCTGCTGTAAAATGAGAACTAGTGCTTAACTGCCCAAATTTCCTGATAAAATGCAATGCAAAAAATAAAAATAAAAAAAATTCTTCCACAATACAAATAATCCCAAAGCAGCTTAATGTCGTTACTTTACAACCCCAAGTTAAGATCAACAAGGAACCTTAAGAGGAACTAGGACACAGCAATGTTGTTATTGTTAATTATTTTGCTATTGTATTTTAATTATCGAAATAAAAGCTGAAATACAATCAAATAAAAATATAAGATGAAAAATCTAATCTATTTTATTTCAGTTAGCTGCCAAAGCTACTTTTTTACTTTTCATTTGAAGTAGTAAATATATAATAACATTACTAAAACTAAAATAGAAATATTATAGTACAACAATTAAAACAGATAATATATAGAAATATATAAAAACAATAAAAATGACAAAACCACAAATCAATAAAACTTACAATTTTAAATAAAATATAAAAACAAAAGCTAATTAAAAATAAATTATATAAATAAAGAAATAAATAATTTATAACTAATACTAACTATCACTGAGAGACAGCACTTATGATTCAGTTTGACAAAGTGAAATTAGAATGCTGATATTTAGTATGGCATTGCTTGGACATAATATTTATCAGTCAATAAATGTAGTGTTGTAGGATGCAGGCAGTAATGAGAAACATTCTTTTTGATGTGCAGATGTTGGTTACAGACTTCCACTAAATGAGATGCAATTTAGATTAGGTAGATGAGGTATTTCTGCATGTCTGTACCTGTAGGTTTTGACCTCCAGAGTATGTTGACAGTTGACTGCAGTTTACTTTATGTATCCATTAATCACTAACAGACGCTTACTCTTACGTAGGCAGACTTTTGACTTATAGCATAAAGCCTGGTCCACACTGCAGCTTATTTTGAATCACTCACTCAAACTAGAAAAAATCGGCACATGAACATGTCATGAACAGACAGATGTGGAAAAAACACATTCAAGTAATTGCACAGCACTATCAAACCCAACTGGTTGCACAGAAAATGGCAAAGAAATTAGCTGAAAAGTGTGTGCAGACTTAAAGGAATAGTTCACCCCAAAAATTTAAATAAGCAGAAAATTGACTCACGCTCAGGTCATCCAAGATATAGATGAGTTTGTTTCTCCATGAGGACCGATTTAGAGAAATGTAGCATTACATCACTTGCTCACCAATGGATCCTCTGCAGTGAATGGGTGCCGTCAGAATCAGAATTCAAACAGCTGATAAAAACACCACAATAATCCACAAGTTCATCAGTTAGCATCTTGTGAAGCAAAAAGCTGCGTGTTTAGAAGAAACAAATCATTAAGGCATTTTTACCTTCAAACTGTTGCTTCTAGCTAAAAGAGTCCTCTATTTATAAAATTGCTTTCTCTAGTGAAAAAAGTTGTCTCGACTGAACCAGGAGAGAAATATGCACAGATCATTTACCATTTATAACAGTTCAAAACAGTTCTAAGCAAATATGCCAGAAGTGACTGTTTAAAGTTAAAATACTTTAATTATGGATTTGTTTCTTTTGAAGCTTTTCACTTCACAAGACATTAATTGATGGACTGGAGTCGTGTGGATTATTGTGATGTTTTTATCAGCTTTTTGGACTCTCATTCTGTCTGGACACCCATTCACTGGAGAGGATTCACAATGAACAAGGTTACTAACAATATTTCTGTGACCTGATAAAATCACAAAAAGCAGATGACGCAATGGACCTGTTTTCTCATCACAAGCGTTATCGTTTCTATTTCTGCAACTGCCATTTGTGTTACACTCGTGGTGAAAGAGCTTTGCAGCAGTGGATCAGGGAGTCCCAGGAATAATGACATCTCTTTTCTCTAGCCCTGTGAAACCCGCCCTTTGTCTTTCTTTGTCTTTCTTCCTCCACACTGATCTGAGGGGTAGGAGTGTGTCGTGATATCCCAGAGCTCACTGAAGAGCAGTAACATGAAAAGCTCAATGGAAAGACCCCATTAGCTGTTCAAATATCTCTTGTGGATTTCACTCTTAGTATATACTGCTTTCCTTTCTCACCCTATTTATGGCTGGGAACGCACTATAGTCTCAAATTTTGGTTTGATTAAAAACACGGCAACATTACAATTCTAACCCTGCTGTCAACAACAGTAAAACAAAATAATATTTTTTACAATTCTTTGAAACATAGTTACTGTCATGCTAGACATGTTTTAGGTGGTTGCCAAGGCATTGCTATGTGGTTACAAAAGTGATCTAGGTGGTTGCTAACGTGTTATGGATGGTTGTAGAACTGTTTTATGTGGTTGGTAATGTGTCTGGTTATAGTTGCTAAGGTGTTCTGAGTGGTTCCTAGGGTATTCTAGATAGTTGCTAAGGTGTTCTGAGTGGTTGTTTGAATATTCTAGGTGGAATCAAGGTGTTCTAAGTGGTTACTAGGGTGTTCTATCTGGTTGTTAAGGTGTTCCAAGGGTTGCTAATGCATTGGTATGTAGTTATTAGGATGTTCAGATTGGTTGCTAGTGTTCTAGAGGATTTTTAGATAGAGGGATTGTAACTGATTACATGTAATCTGGATTACATAATGTGATTAAAAAAATGTAGTACTTGTAATTGGTTTATATTACATTTTAAAATGCTCATAATCAGATTACAGTTACTTTTTATGGATTACAAGTCCCTGTGAGATTTAAAGTTAAATCTCAAAAAATTTACAACACAACATGTTCTCTAATGAAATCATCCCATTTAAAGTTAGGTCAAAAGTAAGCTACAACTAATCTGAAAGTAGTAATGAATACATTACCTGAGTAATCTAGATTACATTACTGATTACAATTTTCATCATGTAATTGGTAATCAGTAAGTAATCTATTTAGCACTGTTCCTAAGGTGTTCCAAGAGGACGTTAAAGTGTTTTGGATAGTTGCTAAGGTGCTCTGAGTGGTTACTAGAGTGTTCTGGTTGCTAAAATGTTCAGAGTGGTTGCTATGGTGTTCTGAGTGGTTCCTAGGGTATTTTGGATGGTTGCTAAGGTGTTCTGAGTGGTTCCTAGGGTATTTTGGATGGTTGTTAAGGTGTTCTGAGTGGTTGCTAGAGTTTCCTAGGTGGAATTGAGGTGTTCTTAGTGATCGTTAAGGTGTTCCAAAGGTTGCTAATGAATTGGTACAGTATGTGGTTATTAGGATGTTAAGATTGGTTACTAGAGTGTTCTAGATGATTCTTAGATAGCGGGGTAGTAACTGATTACATGTAATCTGGACTACATAATGTGATTCCAAAAATGTAGTACTTGTAATTGGATTATATTACATTTTTAAAATGCTCACAATCAGATTACACACTCTAAAAAATGCTGGGTTGTTTCAACCCAACTTTGGGTCAAATATGGACTAACCCAACCGTTGGGTTAAATTTTTACATTCAATTTTTAACCCAAAAGTTGGGTTAGTCCATATTTGACCCAAAGTTGGGTTGAAACAACCCAGCATTTTTTAGAGTGCAGTTACTTTTTTATAGATTACAAAATTCCCCTGAGATTTAAAGTTAAGATTTCAATCATTTAACAACACAACGCATGTCCTCTGATGAAATCGTGGCATTTAAAGTTAGGTCAAAAGTAATCTAAACATAATCCATAAATAGTCAGAATACATGAAATGAGTAATCTAGATTACATTACTGACGAATTTTCATCATGTATTTTGTAATCAGTAAGTAATCTACCCAGCACTGTTCCTAAGGTGTTCCAAGTGGATGTTAAAGTGTTTTGGACAGTTGCTAAGGTGCTCTGAGTGGCTGCTAGATAGTTTTGAATGGTTGGCAGCGTGTTCTAGACTAGACAGATACTAAGGTGTTGTAGGTTGTTGCTAGGGTGTCTTGGGTGGTTATTATGTGGTCCAAGTCAAAACAGGCCACAGTCTTTGATATTCCCATCTGGCTTTGATCCCTTCATTGTAAGTCTATTGGATTTCTTGCCTGTTTTATCAGAAATTACAAGTCCAATCACAGCACACCTCAATAAGCCATAAAATTGAGGTTCATTCATGTCCACATCACAATCAAAAAGACAGAGTGTAAGCTAAGTAACAGTAATAGTGATGACTGCCTTAGCAAACACTACTAAAAAGCTAATCATTAATGAGGACAAAGCAAATAAAAGCAGAATTTGCATTCACTTTACTGCATCACAATGGACACTTAACGGTCTATAAAGCCACTTTATCACCAAAAACAACACAAGCTTGGTATCAGCCTAATGAGATAATTGCCAGGCTAGAGCAGGCCCCGTTCTTTGACGGCACTAAATGTGTTTTAGAAAGTGAATTTAGAAATTATTGACCACTTACAATGTTCTGAAGTTGAATTTTAACAGCGTAAATGAGCTCCCGCAGCCCTCGTTCATTAGCGTAATGTAAATGAGCGCTCCACAATGACAAGAAGAGGAGGCGGAGCCCAATGACATCATGAGGAGAAGGTCAAGTCTACAAACAGCCCTTCAGAAGCTTTTCTGGAATAATTGGCCCTGCGAGGAAACATTAGAACAGTTAGAGAAGCTGTGGTGACTAAACACTCCCTGACCCGTTAAGTGTGGGGAGATTCACGTCTGCGAAACTGTTATTACAAACAAAGCAATCTCACGGGGCACAGTAAAGACATACTCATCAGAGCAAAGGATTCATAATTGTTGCCCTTTGCCATGGAAATGGGTTTGAGATTATAGCAGCATGACAACAGTATCAGAATTGTATGCACTGTTACTTGATGACAGCACAAAACAAATACATCATGCTAATAACCACACTATTCAACAATGGAGAGATGATGTTCCCAGTACTGAGCACGTCAACCAATGTTTTTTTTTTAATTTTTATTACAGTGCTAAGGCAGGACTGTACTGATTTAAAGGGGTCATATGATGTTGAAATACAAGTTAACCACTGCTTTCTAGTTGTGTCCTCTTTTGGAAGACCAAACAAAGTAGTTTCACTTTCACAACGAAACACACGGCTGGCTTGAGTGAGTGGAGGCCAGGGGCTAGAGTGAGTGGCGGTGGCCTAGAGTGAGCAGAGGCCGGGGGCTAGAGTGAGGAACGGCCGGAGGGCTAGAGTGA
>NW_015552593.1:332668-357027 GCF_001515605.1 Sinocyclocheilus anshuiensis | reverse complement strand
GTGGCGTTATGCAAATCTTCCCACATCGTGAAGTAGACATGTGGGGGCGTGTTAGAAACGAGCCGTTTTAGGTAGGCGTGGTTGACTCTTAACTTTTATAAAGAATATCTCTTTGGATTTGAGACTTTAGTCTTTGCAACTTTACAGATCTTCTTTATGCACCAAGAGCTTGTAACACTTCAAAGAGAAAGGAAAAATTGAAATCGCATCATATAACCCCTTTAAAAATATATATAAATACAAAAAAACAGGTAATTGTTTTTTTTTATAAGTTTGAAATAGAAATGTCATACTGTGAGATTTTAAGTCATTGTGATGTATACTACCGTTTGCAAGTTTGGGGTCATTAATTAAAAAAATAAAATTTAAGAAATTAATACTTAACTAATTACTTTTATTCAGCAAAAACACATTACAATTAACAAACGTGACAGTAAAGACTTTATAATTTTACAAGAATTTGTAATCCTATAAACATTTCTATTTATAATATATAATAACATTTGTAATATTTTTTTTTTTTTTTGACTAAATATATGGTCTATTTAGTATAAACATCTGAACTTTCTCTTCGTAAAATAATCCTGAATATGTATCATGGTCTTCACAAATTACAATTATCAAAAGTCACAGTAAAGATTTTATAATTATACAAAAATTAATAATCATACAAACATTATTTCTAATATATAATAAGATTTGTAATATATAATTTTTACCCTAAATATAACATCTATTTCATATAAACATCTTAACTTTCTATTCGTAAAATAATCCTGAAAAATGTATCATGGCCTCCATAAATATACTAAGCAAACTAAAACTGTTAAACTAAACATTGATAAGAAATTTTTCACAAGATCAGCATATTAGAATGATTTCTGATGGATCATGTGACACTGAAGACTGAAGTAATGATGATGAAAAATCAGCTTTACTATGACAAAAACCATGGTAAATAACAATAAATTACAATAATAAATAATTGCATTTTAAATTAATTCAAATAGAAAACAGGTATTTTGAATTGTAAAGAAATATTACAAATATTACTGTCTTTACTGTTTTTTTTTAAATAAATGCATTCTTGAGCATTAGAGATTTCTTTCAAAAACACTAAAAATCTTGTGAAATCAAGTCACAATTATGAGAAATAATGCTGCAACTGTGCAGTCAAATTAAATTTTTTTTGTAAAAAACATAAATAAAATGAATGTACATAAAACTAACATTCTTTTATTGCTTTGAAAGCACCGGTATTTCTGTTTGGAAATGCAAATCTACTTCTTTTTTTACTTCAAAGTCTATAAAGTCATGAACCCGAACAGCTTTAGATATCAGAAATGTCAAAATCAAATTTCTGGCATCATCAATCTGTTTGAGGACTTGAAGCCTGTTGTCACCCGTCACTGCTGACAGGCTGCTGGAATGGAAGAGCAATGCAGGTGAACAAAGATCGTGCGTTCATGTTCGCAGCGGCACACGGCAGCAGCAGCTTCGCATGTCAAGATCACTTGACTTTTTGCCTCATAGTCATATTGCTTCTCAAATAAAACTTTCCTGACACATCAATCGTTTAGAGGAATAAAGAAGTGTCAGACTGTGACAGGCGTTTTTTCAGAGAAGTTTGGAAAATAAGCAGGTTGTAGATGATTTATTTACATAAACCCTGTTGTTTAGTATGCTGTTAGTTGAATGCACTAAAACAACTGAGCCCCACTTTTACCTTTAAAGGGATAGATAGATAGATAGATAGATAGATAGATAGATAGCCATTTTCTACACTTTCTATGAACTCAACTTCTATGTAAACATCATCTTCACGTAAAAAAGCATTTACTCACAGGTTGTGGGGTTGTTCACACTTCCAGTATAGTTTGTGCTGCGCCATCCTTCAGTATAAATAAAGGTGCTTCACGATGCCATTGAAGAACCTTTTTGTCTAAATGGTTCCATAAAGAACCTTTAGCATCTGAAGAACCTTTCTGTTTCACAAAAGGTTCTTTGTGGCGAAATAAGGTTCTTCAGATTACAAAAACGCAAGAAAGAGATGGTTCTTTAAAGAACCTTTGGCTGAATGGTTCTTTGTGGAACCAAAAATGGTTCTTCTATGGCATCGCTTGAAGAACCTTTTGAAGCACCTTTATTTTTAAGAGTGTAACAGGCTCTTTGGAAAGCCTGATTAGATTGTGACAGGTTCATAAAACAATCCATGCTGAAATGGGGCACACAAACTATTAAGGTCAAAGGAAAATCAAACAATAAATGTTGTTTTGATGCTCTTTAATGTGGTGTGACAAATCGCTGTAGCTGCCTAGTCGATTCAGACGGCAGCACTGTATAACACTCTCTCCCCATCAGCCTGCCGCTTCACTACAAGTTACAGCAAGAAAAATAAATATCAAATGCATCATCTCTCATGTAATCAGTGTTTCAGCAGCAGGAAGACATCAAAGATGTAAACAACTTGCAGTGTTGGGAAGGTTACTTTGGAAATGTAATAGGTTACAGATTACAAGTTACCCTATTTAAAATGTAATTATTTACAGATGAAACTGACCTGCACTTGAAACCCTGAACAGTAGTTTTGCTTCTCTGCTCCACCTGTGCGCTTCCACAGTCCACTATTCTCTCTCTCGCATTGATTACTCTGATCCATATGGTGTTATTTTAATGACAAATGTCGAGAGCGCATTATCCAAACCGTTTGGCGGAGAGCAAGTTACATTTATTTTGTAATTAAATTACGTAACGCCGTTACATGTAACTAGTTACTCCCCAACACTGACAACTTGTTACCTAATATTAATTACGTCAGGAAAAGTATTCAATGGCCACAGCTTGAAGGTAGTTAGCTAGAAAAATAAATTCTAGAGAGAAGCAAATCGTGATTTTAAAGGGGTCATGAATGCATTTTTTTATTATTTTATGTTTCCTGAGGTAAACTTAAAATCTCAGTGTTTTTTTTTTTTTCATCAAAATCGGTCATAATTTAGAAATAAATAGTAATTTTCTACCCTGACTTTAACCCTCTGAGTTGGACGCTCTGTTGGAAGGGGCGTGTCTGCTGATAGAGTTCAGTGTAAACGCCCACTGCTGTGATTGGCTAACATTTTCAGATTTTTTAACAGTTTCAGATTTTTTTGTTATGTTTCTGGAGGTTTTGATTTTCCATTTCATGACCCCTTTAAGAACCATCACTAAAAAAAAACAAAAAAAAATGTATTATTATAGAATCTTACCTATAAGAATGATAGTATTTACCATATACACTACTGTTCAAATTGTTTTTAAGTCTCACATGACTTCTTTAATAGTTTATATATTGAATTAAAACATTAACAACAGCTTAAGTAATGAAAATTTTTTTCGTACCAATATATATTAGTATGAAACACTATATATAATGTTCTATTTTTTATTTTATATTTGTTGTTTTTAATTGTAACCTGTTGTTGATGTCTTAATTGAACATCTAAAATTGCAATCTTTAGAGACAGTTTTCCCAACATCAACGATTTGACAGCTAATACATATTTATATCTTTGGGATGCAAGGACTTTTTATTGCATAAAATGGAAAATGTGTTTCTAGGTCAAAGTGACTGAAAATAACAAAAATGGTCAAATAAGTGAAAGAATAGTTTTTTTTTTTTTTTAAGTTCAAAGTTTCCATGTTAGTGACAATGGTCCCCTTCTAAATATGTTTATAGTTACATGATTTTTAATAATTAAAAAAAAAATTACATTTCCAGAAAAATCACATTTTGCCTATTTCCTGATGCTATTTCATGACATGCACCATTCTAAGCATGATGTCTTTCATGTTTTAGCAGATAGTTTTTGCATTCTGTGAAAGACGAGTTGGTGGGGGAAATGAAACAGGGGGATCTGGACTGATTTTTGAAAGTGCAAAATAGTCTCATCTTCTCTCACATTGTCAACAACCTGCTGTTTACTGTCTCTCTGAGTTTCTCCATCTCACTTACGCATAAAACATTCATAACTGAGATGGCAGCTGAAAGAGCAGCGCTGGGTAAAAATGAAGCAAAAAGAGATGAAGAGCAAAAGAAGGAGAGGGAGAAAGTAAAAGAGGAAGAGAGGAGGAAGAGAGCGATGGTTCTCCTGAGGGCCAATCCCTCTCTGATTGCCATGCTGAAGTATAAACATGGTCTTTCAAAGAAGGCACTAAACATAGACTTATCATAATCCTCACAAATAATACACAGGATTGCACATTCTGCAATGTGCAACTCTAAAAAAATGACTTCGTAAATCCCACATAATAACAAGTTAAATTGCTACGCCTCAGATGCACAGTGAAGATGTAAATATTTGCTTCTTTGGCAGATTTTCAACCTTATCTCAGATACTTAAGAAACATTGTATTTTTAATGCAAATCGCTGTAAGAGACACCGGGGCTAGTTGTCACAGTGGCTACAATCTCAGTTTTGAGTCAAACACATACAGTAGTTCAGCACTGCCATAAATTAGAATAATCCTGCCCTCAAAATGAAAATTCTAATATCATATTTGTATAACAGTTCCTAGGTAAAAAGTACACACAATGAAACAACACTAGCATACATTTGTGCAAGATTAAGGCTGATTATAACGGAAAGGCTGAACCTGCTCTCAGGAAACTTATTTTTCATAAACATCAGGATGGATCAGGCTGCTGTTGCATGAATTGAATCAATTGTTTGCTGCTCAAATTTTCATGAAAAGCAATTAAATAGCATTGCATAATTGCATGTTAGATTTTAAAAGCAGATTTGTTGTGAAAAATGGCTTTGTTTTACTCTTTAGACAGTTGTTTTAACTTTTTAAAAGAGCCTCATTGGACATTTTTAAATAGACTTCAAGGTTATAACTTTTAGGAATATTCCCTGTAATAAAAAACACATCAAGTCCCAGTCACCCCATATAAATGACTAATTATAAAACACTAAAAAAAGACATTAGTGAAGACTGTCTCGTTGTAATGCACTGAGAACAAAAGCACAAATACCTTTCTTTTATTTACTATGCATACTGGCCTGGAGACAATCCCAGCCATTAAAATAGATAAAAATGTGCAACTGAAAACACACATCAGTGTTTTGCAGTCTTGACATCTTCCCTTCAAGCAATAATTTGCCATACTGTACATTTTTTCTTTCACCATGGCCTTTTGCATTTTTAAATACGACCTTGCTTTTCATGAGTTAACTGTAGCTGCGGGTTTCGTTCAAACATTTTTATGGATTAATGAGTTTTCAAGCAGCAAGCAGAATCTTGTTTTTCTTTCCGTCAGAATATATAAATGTACCACTAACAAGTATCAGTCTGTCCCCCTTTTTTGGGGTGAATTATCAGCTTCACATTCAGGATTGGATGTTTGTAAATTAAGAAGTACAACAGAAATACTACTACTATGTGCTGTTTTGGGCCAGAGCTCTAAATAAAATGTTGATTCTATAAGATTTCTCTCTTTGTCCTCAAATTCTACCTTAAAGGAATAGTTCACCCAAAAACAAAACTTTACTGAAATTGTACTCACACTCAGGCCATCCAAGATGTAGATGAGTTTGTTTCTTCATGTAAACAGATTTGGAGAAATGTAGCATTATAACACTTACTCACCAATGGATCCTCTGCAGTGAATGGGTGCCGTCAGAATTAGAACATCACAATAATTCACAAGTAATTCACACAACTCCAGTCCATCAGTTGACGTCTTGTGAAATTAAAAGCTACGTGTTTCCAAGAAACAAATCCATCATTAAGGCATTTTAACTTTAAACCGCTACTCTTTGTACTTTGTAAACTGAAAAAGGCCATCCTCTGTTGTCTTTTCACATCAAAATCCACCAACATATTTGTTTAGAACTATTTTGGACTGTTTTCACTTGTAAACTGTGCTTAAATTGGGCATATTTCTATCCTGATTCTGTCTCTCTCATTCTGACGGCACCCATTCACTGCAGTGGATCCATTGGTGAGCAAGTGATGTTAACGCTATTTTTTTCCCCTCTTTTTCCTCAATCTGTTCAGATGAAGAAAAAAACTCATCTTGGATGGCCTGAATGAAAGTAAAAATGTTTTTTTTTGGGGGTGGGGGGGTGTCGAAGAGGTCGAAACAAGTGCTACGCAGTGTGGCATGTATGCAAATACCCCCACCAGATGTCATATCAAAGCCACTGGAGGCGTTTAATCAATCATAATGACTAATAAGATGATTACCTGGTATAATCCTACACTGCATTTGGCATGTTTTCAATACTGTCAGCCACCGCTGAATCGCACCCTGACATCAGCAGCGTAATGCTTTGGGTTCAATCACTCAAATGACAATCTATAGAGCCGCGGCTTCCTTTACAAGCAGTAAGAGAGCCATAGGTAGCTCTGAAGATTTCAAAGGAAAAAAATATTGTTTTCAAAAGAAACCTAGTGATTACGAACAAAGAAAGAGCTAAAAGGAGTCCACTGATTGTGATGCAATGGAAATGCAAGGAAATAATTGACTAAAAGGTTATAACTTGACCTAGAGGCAAACTCACCAAACTGACTCCATAATGTGACGCCTGCAACACTGCTGTTTTTCTTCAAGTAGAATTATCTACCATTGTCCTGTGAAATTTGAATTAAAGAAATTAATTTTCTATTTCTCTTAAGGTAGCAATATGCATTTTGACACAGATGGTAATGACCTGTTGCAATGCTAAAATTAACATTAATTCTTCTCTTAACATTTAGTGCACAATTAAAGGTTTATCTACATCATCCATGTTCTTCAATCATTTACATTTGACATTCATTTAGTCAAAGCTTTTAGTGAGCAGCTATAAAATGAGTTTTCCATTAAAGTACCCTTGGAATAATTTTCCGTAACTACTCGCTTAATATTTCTAGTGTCTTTCTTTGATGACTGACATGGCTGTTTGTTATGATGCGGCCCCTACAGTGAAGCCTGCCGTCAATCTCAATATGTCAGAGCATTTATTGGAAAAGGTATTCTACTTTAATAAGACAGAATTTTTTCATCATTCTTTTGTAACAAATGTCACTTTGATCAATTTTATTGCATCCTGATTGCATCCTCAACTTTTAAGTACCACGCCCACATCTCAAAAACCAATCAACACTCAATACATAGAATCAAGTCCCCGCCCTGTTTTTTTTTTCTTTGTTCAACAGTCTGTTGCACTCTGATGTAAGTCTCAATACAAAAGAAAAGATCTGTTGCTACTTCTGTTTCATTGTGATTTTAAATTATAAAAGTGTCAATTCTGTCGTGACTGTTCAACCCTCATGTCGTTCCAACCTGTATGACTCACTGAGTTTATTTCTGTGGAACACAAAAGATGATATTTTGAAAAAAGTTTCTGTGTTTCTTTAGAATTTAGGATGAAATATAACTGAGATGTCCAAACCCCTACTAAACTTGTTTTCTCCTCTTGTATAAATGCCTGTGCAATAAAGAACAAAACACTGATACTTTACACAGGTAATGGAGTCATATACTGAACAAAGAGTAAATCATCCAAAATTAATGATTTTATGAAGCCTTCATGCACCACCTAATGAATATTTAGGAGAGAACCATCCCTAACCACGACTTATTATTACAAAGCAAATTACTGAAATTCCCCATGGGATCTGACTCAATCAATTGCTGTCTTTTAGTACTCGCCATTTATGGTGCCTGAATTTCCCCAGGTGCTTCAACCTGGAGATTTTATCCCATGATTAAATTACAGCTCTCATCCTGTCAGGCTTGTTTCATATATCCAGAGCTCTTACAGTACAGTCACATGGTTTGATGCATCTCATCCTTTCTGAAGCATGACGGTCCCTGCACTTTCAACTGGCAAGAGCTGCGTAACAATTCTTCCTGAAAAAAAAAAAAAAAACAGCATATGGGTTTAACATGGCATGAGGCTAAGTAAATAATACAGAATTTTCATTTTTGTGAGGACTACTCTTTTAAAGCGATAAACTAGGGTTACTTAATGCAGTGCCTCCCATCCAGATTCCTATGTGTTCCTATGTAAGAAATGTGTTCCTTTTGACTCGATAGATAGATAGATAGATAGATAGATAGATAGATAGATAGATAGTCAGTCTCATTTTCATTTAGTTCAACTGGATGTATTAAAATGACTAAAATTAAAATACAAATGAATTACTATAGGCATATAAATAAATAAATAAATAAATATATTTTTTAAAGAGACTACTAAAAATTTGATTTTTTGGATGGATGGATCTTTACAGCCACTTTTGATCAATTTAATGTGTGCTTGCTGAATAAAAGTATTACTATCTTCAATATCTCAAAAAAAAAATGCTGACCACAAACTTTTAAACAGTAATAGACAATAGTAATAGACAATATACAACTTTTTCTAGAGCTTTAAACATTCTAAATCTTTCAAAGCATCTCCTGGCGTACATGTACCCCTGGTTGGGAATCACTGCTTTAATGACAGCTCGGATCAGAGAGAACAGCATTTTGGGGCTCATGACATAACTTTGTTCTTCACTCTGTCAGACCAGAAACCAATGATTATTAGTGTGCCTCCTCTATTTTAAAACCCACGAGCCGCCACTGATGATTACAACCTCAATCACATTCAGCAGCACAAGAGACTTTCCAGAGTTTCTTCTGCTGTTTCTCTCTGACTTTTGACTTCACTGTCAATGAGAACTCTTTCTCTTTTGCGTTTCTTTACCAAATGCATCTCCCACAGTTATCACACACAGGAATCAGAGCTTGCAAAATAAACACAGTTTTTCACTGACCTGCAAAACTGCCCACGCAGATTGAGTCTAATTCTGGGAAAAAAGAAAGTTTATTTACTAGGTTTTATATCTACCACCGCCTCTCAGGTCAGGACAAAGGAGATTGGATTGCACATTGTTGACAATCATTTTTCTGGTTGCCCCTCAAAGATTCTATTTTGAAACTGATGAGATTATATTTCATACAGAGATTGAGGCGGCAACCTTGTGTTTAGAGTAGTTCTGGAATAGCTGCATTTTATCTGATTAGTTTTCTCAGAGGCACACAGACTATGTAAAGAGGAAATATGGAGCTACGGGCACTTGAATGTAATACTTCAGGGATTACAGTAACAGGATTTTTCCTTTCGCTTAAAAAAAAACGCTGTAAAACAAAAACACAATTGCATGCACAAATACTGGTTAAGGCTTTGGTGAACATAGATTTACTGTATTTGTACTTAAATTAAATTAAATTACTCTCTTAATTCTATAACAGGTGAATCCTTGTGGAGTTAGAAAATTGCGGAAAAAAAAAAAAAAAAAAGACAGATAATCTATTTTTTTCCTGTGGAGTACAGAAGCTCAAACTTTTGCCTAATTTTTTCATCTAAAAACCTGAAGTTGTAATATGTTTTTACTTGATATGTTTATACGGTAATATGTTGACTACTTTGACAAAAAGAATCCAGAAAAAAGTAAAATCCAGTAAAAAAAAAAAAAAAAGAATCTATACAATGTGCCAATGTCACATTTACAATTAAAAGTTGCAAAATTTGAAATTTAAAACTATACAATATGTCACAAAATTGTAATTTAGTTCAAATGTTTCATGTAAAATTTCACAACAATTACACTGAAAAAGTAATTTTTTGAAGTAATGAAACTTAATTCTTTCTACCTTAAAATTTCACATTTACTTCAATGTGTTTATTTGTAATTATCTGTGAAATTTATTAACAATTAATAGGTAAAAATTGTTTCACTTACCCCCAAACCCTCCGCCCCACCCACCCACCTTTTCTCGCCAGTGTTGTTCACCCAAAAATGTCAAATTTCACTGTCAATGTTCAATTTTCACCAAGAAATTGATAATATATTATACAATTACAAAGAAACAGCAAGTAGCAAATTACATTAAAGATGAAATTTTAAAGTAGAAAAACTTAAATAGTATTTTCATGCAAAACAGACTCTGTTTTTATTTACTTTTATTTACTTTTTTTTTTTACAGTGTGGGTACATGAAAGTAAAAATTACCTAAAAAATGACAACTTAATATAAATGATACAAAGATCCCTTAGGAAAAATAACTAATAACTTAATTTGCTTGATGAAACACATTTAAAAATGCTACAAACAAGACATAATGGCATAATAACACTGATCAGAAAAATCCTTAAACTAACCCTACAAATCTTGAACAGGCCCTGCTGTTGCTCATCTTTTAAAGTCAGTGATTCTGTCAGTGATTCAGACTGTCAGTGGTCACAGTGGTACGGCTCAGTGAAGGTAAGCTCAGGGCCAAACCGGACCCCTGGGAACTGCCCAACACACAAGGAACAACTCCTGTCAATCAAAGCCCAAAGAAACATGAGGCCGAGACAGTGAAGAGTACAGAAACTTCAGTGCAGAGGTCACTTTCAAATGAGTGTTATGAAACTTTATGCACATAGACAGACAAGCACTCAGAGAAAGACCGCTTTATACTGGACAAAAAAGTACAGATTATTTTCCAGAACGGCCAAAGCAGAACGGCATCAACTGAGAACTCACCTCCTACTAGTCTCACAGTCAGCACTGCCTGTCTAGTGCACATCACACTGTGACAGGATGTTTTTTTTTTGTTTTTGTTTTTTGGAATGGGCAGTAACTTTTCAGTTCACATATTCATCCTGCTTTCATTCCACTCTCAGAAAAAAGGTACAAAAGCTGTCACTGGGACGGTAGCTTCTCATAAAGTACAAAAATTTACCATTTAGGTGCTAAAATGTACATTTTAGGTACTAATACATACCTTTAAGGTGCATTTATGCACCCTTTATGGTTAAATAAAGTACAAAGGTGTTCCTTTTTAAAAGTACCGCCCCAGTGACAGCTGTTGTACCTTTTTTTTTTTCCAAGGAGGAAAGAAAGGTTTGCACAGACAAACCCTTTTTAAATTAGTTTGATCCATATCTATTTTTAGGTTTACTCACTCCTAAATTACTTAAAAAAAAAAAAAAACTAATTGCAGTCAGTCAGACTGTCTCTTCATGTCTAAATAGGTGGTTCTGCAGATAATCTGACATATCGGCACTGTCTGTGCTGAATATGTGGGAAAATATATTAATATATACTATATATTCTAATATAGTTTATATATTTTCTGTAACTCAAAAATCATTTAGAAAGCTATGTTAATCATGTCTGACTTGTACTTTACTGTTGTAATTTGTTGTACATGGCCATTTTAGACAATTTTGAGCCATTTCTGTCTATGGATTAAACTGCTACTGAACCTTTAAACGACTTCTATGTAAATGTGCTCTTTACATGTAAAACAGTCCAAATATTAATTAGAAAAAAATGAGAAAACTCAGTGGTAATAATCAGAAGAGTTTGCATTAATTTATTTGAATTTTGGAAAATATATTAATATATACTATATATTCTAATATAGTTTATATATTTTCTGTAACTCAAAAATCATTTAGAAAGCTATGTTAATCATGTCTGACTTGTACTTTACTGTTGTAATTTGTTGTACATGGCCATTTTAGACAATTTTGAGCCATTTCTGTCTATGGATTAAACTGCTACTGAACCTTTAAACGACTTCTATGTAAATGTGCTCTTTACATGTAAAACAGTCCAAATATTAATTAGAAAAAAATGAGAAAACTCAGTGGTAATAATTTTTTTTAGAGTTTGCATTAATTTATTTGAATTTTAAGTAATAAATTGCTGCATCAAAGCTGACAAAAACATACTGTAAAAAGTGTGTTCAATTCCATTATTTCACTGCATTTCAATAAATAAATAAATAAGGCAAGAATAAATAAAGAGATATTGATTTAGTAGACAGATCCAGATCAGAGATGTGAAGCACACTGTCTCATGTTGAGGATATCATCATATTCACACTGTGATTTATAACTGAAGGTCTAATGATGTGAACAGACACATGCTGCTCACCTGAAGTCAACGTGAATCAAAGCTTATGAGAAAAGAGATAGCCAGCAGAAGAGTTCTGGATATCCATATGCAGCAGACCCAACCTGCATCACACATACTGACACGTGCAAGTCAAAAATGTCTGCAGTATATGTTACAAAATCAAGTTACCTTCAGGTTCTAGCTCATTATTGCAAACGCATTGAGAACAGCAAGAGGCCTTGTAAAGTGCACCAGCTCTACTAAACAAAACTGCAACAATAAAGAGAAACATAAAACAAAAATAAACATATTCTGAATGTCGACTACATAAAACCTTGTCTGAAAGTAAAAAAAAAAAAGCTTTGAAAAACATTTGAAGGTTACAGAAAATTGCAGACTATCCATTACAAGAAATATGAAAGTCTGAACAGTTTTATATCACATACTCAGTAGAAAGTTTGGTGGATGTACAGTAGAATGAAAAGACCAAAATGAACAACAATCAGACATGTTCAATATCAATATCTGGGTTTTTGATCATTGTATATTAAAATTCTATTAAAGGAATAAAATAAATAAATTTTAATTTTGTTTGTTTTTTCCCGCCAAGTAATGAAAAATTTTAATTGCAACTAATCTCACAATGCTTTTTCTTGCGATGGCAAATTCCTCTCACAATTCGGGCTTTTTTTCCTCAGTTCTTGCAATTCTGTGTTTATATCTCGGAATTCATAGTTTTTCCTTTGAACTGTGAAAAAAAAAAACATTCAAATTGAGAGATAAAAATTTGGGGTAACACTTTCTATGAAGCCCGTATTTATAATACATTATAAGGGTATTCTTAATTAAGGCATTATAATGAATGCATAATGCATTATAAAAAACCTTATAATATGTTGTATCATCTCATGAATATTCATAAGAACAGTTTTAATATATTATAATATTTACTTATTTGTGGTTATAGCTTTTAAGAGTATGATGATTTATAACACAATGAACACGTTGCATCCACTTTTACAATGGATTATATTTCTCATAGTTATAATGTATTATAAGTCTCATATCTTGCCATTTTTCTTATGCTACTTTACTTAAAGCGGTCAAAGACCACTCATAAGTAGTAATAATAATAATAATTATAATAAAAAATGTCCCTCAAACAGCCATAAGATCAGATATCAGATCAGATGAATGTGTAATATGACACATTTGCTTTGAACTATTTTTATTGTAATATCAGTTTGATTATTTTTGATTATTATTTTGATTTTTGATTACTCTGCAACTACATATCAACTAGCGGTCATTAGAGTATTAGTATTTCTGCTACTGTAAATATTTGCTAACACTTTATTTTGATGGTCAACCAACAGATAAACTGACTATAAGTGTCTTTGCAAGTACGTCAACTTATTCTACCATACTAGATTCTACCATTCTTGAGCATACTAATACTCTAATGAGAGTTAGTTGGCATGTAGTTGCAAAGTTGCTTATAGTCGATTGATTAAGGGGACCATCAAAATAAAATGTAACCATATAAAACATTGCATTTTTTTCAGTTGGAGTATAAAGCTCACATCAATTAATTAACATTAGCTCCACAGGAAACACTCAACATCTAACCACTCACAAGCTGTAGTAAGATACTGTGCAGATCTTAAATAAACAATGTCAAGATATGATACAGTCCATTATTCTGTAAATGAAGTAGATTTAATATGGTGTTCATTGTGTGTTATAAATAATCATACTCTTAAACTTATAACCACAAATACGTAAGTATTATGATGTATTATAACTGTTGTTATGATTATTCATGAGTTGATATAACATATTATAAGTTTTTTTATAATGCATTATGCATTCATTATAATGCCTTAAGAATACCCTTATAATGTATTATAAATACGGGCTTCATAGAAAATGTTACCAAATTTGAAATGCAAGAAAAAAGTCCAATTTGTGAGATCAATTGTCACAATTACCTTATTTCTGTAAAAAAAAATTTAACCCATGTCGAAAACAAGTTTCCATAAAAATTTTTTTTTTTAAAAATCACACCATTGGCTAAGCCAGAAACTGACACAGCAGATCAAAGGTCAAAGTAAAAGAGCACGCTTATTAAAAGCACAACTGAACAACAATGCTAAGCCTACAATGGCTTACTTACAGCTTACACTCTTTGCACATTAAACTAGGTTAGAGAAAGATTTTTAACATCAAGATAATTACTCATCACATCATTCTTAAGTTCCACTAAAACAAGCAGTATATTAGGTCCAGGCGAGGGCACCTTCATTATCTCCAGCCTGGCAGAAGAAATGGACAATTGAGTGTGTGCTTGACTTATTAAGGTCAATGAACAAGCGTGTGGGTGAACGGACTTGGCAGATGCCAGCAGGTAAAGACAACAGCACGGGCACAAGAGACTAATCAGTGCTTTAGCACATCCCTCTGGATCCACATACACACACACGCTTCCTCAAGCCTTTGAACCAGGACCGACCGCGGTGTCAGACAGAGTTTATTCCAGCTGAAATCACACAACCGGTCACTAAACATACAAACACGCGCCAGCAGCTGCCACAGCGACCCTCACATTGGAGAATCCTTGAAAATAAGAGTGAATATGTAGAGAAAAAAAAAACGTTAAATAGAAAAGTCGTCAGAGCGGTAAATACAAGGCCGCAGAGAGGAGACATGAGCCCAGTGTGCTGGACCTCCGCTGATCCTCAGTCTTGTTGTTTCTGCTCGACTTCATGTGTCTATGTGAGGTGGGAAGAAAATGAGTCGGGCTTCAGCAGAGTGAAGCGCACAGCAGGTGAAAGCTTTGCCTGGACTGCATTTAAAAAATATGACTGAAAACATATCCAGATCCAACCACAAAGTTGCCGTGAAATTGCTTGACAAGAGCTGCCCCATGTTCTGCCCCATGTCGATGTATTTCCTGTTGAAACAGGATACAGGTCAAACTCGATCCAAGAGCAGCATGTCTCAATGTGACACAAGCATGTTTGCTAACCAATACATATAATGTAAGTTTTAAAATAATTTTAAAACACCTAAATACAAAGTCAGAAACAGTGTTGTTTTAGTATTAATTATGGAGTATACTATTATAGTGTTTATTAATATTTTGGATTAGCCTTTATTTTTATATTTTCATTCTAGTTCTAATCATTTTTGTTGTATGCTTTTGCCAATTTTATTAGTTTTTTTCCTGTTTAGCTTTAATTCATTTTATTTTAGTTTTTTTGTTATTTGTAAATGTTCTTAATTGTAGTTCATTTCTAATTTAAGTTTTAGTCATTTTGTTATCTGCTTTTATCATCTCTATTAGTTTATTTTAAAATATCTACAAATATTTATATTTTAATATGTTAATTCATATTTCTTTAATTTCTTTTATTTTAGTTTTAGGAATTTTTCAGCTTCAATTTTAGGTGCAAGACACCAAGGCAAGTTTTAAGTTCTTCATCCTAATATCTACTTTATTTCAGTCAGAAATTACTAAAACTATCACTTGGCACTGAATAAATTATTCTATGATATGATATGATATGATATATGATATGATAGGTAACACTTTACAATAAGGTTCATTAGTTAACTACATTAGTTAACTACAGCATTTATTAATCTTAGTTAATGTTAATTTCAGCATTTACTAATGCATTATTAAAATAACATGAACAATGAACAACTGTATTTTTTATTAACTAACAGATTAATAAATAGTGCACTCTAAAAAATGCTGGGTTAAATACAACCCAGTGCTGGGTAAAATAGGGACAAACCCAGCAATTGGTTTGTTTTGACCCAGCGGTTGGGTTACTACCCAGAAGGTTGGGTTAAACATTTAAGCCAACCACTGGGTCAAAACAACCCAATTGCTGGATTTGTCCCTATTTTACCCAGCACTGGGTTGTATTTAACCCAGCATTTTTTAGAGTGTGTAATAAATGTTTTGTTCATTGTTTGACCATGTTAGTTAATACATTAACTAAAGTTAACAAATGACACCTTATTGTAAAGTTACTATATAATTCATAGTCTAAAATATGTTTAAAACACAATTAATTGTTTTCTTAAATGACTAAAGATTGACTTTGTGTAAACTTGGTCTTTATCATCATTCAAACCTAAATATTAGCAAAAACATCCAAACAGTAGAAGGACAAACCTTGAATGAGTTGCTATAATTTCCTGAGAGCTTTATTCACCAAACAATGCTATATCTCTGTTAGAGAGAAATGAATTGAATAGTCCTTTAATTTCTTATTAATGATCTTTCCTCCAGAACATGATTCAGATGTTAAGGACAATAAGTTGTAGATGAAGTGAGGTCAGAGCACCTTAATTGAGTTTGGTGACTTCTGCAGCTACTTCAGGGAACTTCACCTTCATTGCTCTTACTGTCAGACTAAAATGGCAGATGTTGAAATGTTTGACAAATATGGCCATTACAGCTGTGAATATTAAGTGAGTGAAGTCAGAATTTCCTGGAAATGTCCAGCTAACATTTTCAATGTCTTTAAATTGCTGTCAAACGCAAAATTGTTGTTCTGTGTCACAAATGGCATAATTATATTTTTCCTGCCATTTTTTTTTCGAGCATAAAGCGTCTGTATTCCACAAGAAGGACAGGAAATCACTTCCTGATTTCAGAATGCAGTTTGATGTCAACAGTGTGTAACAGCCTGCAGTCTGAAATAAAAAAAAAACACACAACTAAACACTCCAGCCATGTAATGAGCAAGCAGATTGGGCTAACGGCTTATTCCTGTAAGAAAACAAACACATTAGAAGAACCCGCCTCTTCAGTGGCCTAAAGCTAAGAAGACATGATCAGAGAGAGAGAGAGAGACTTAACAGAGAGAGTTGGACAGAGACATATGAAGGACACCAGAGACTTATACTGTGAATTTCCCTTCACTGTTGCTTCTGTTCAGTTCATTTTCACAGCCTTTATAATGAGTTGCTATTTGGAGGTTCAGCTGGAACAGAAAATGTATTGAGCTTGTCTAGAGCCCAGAAGTCACTTATACTGTAAAAAATGATTTCTCAACATTGTAAATAACGATTACTGGAGTATATTTTATAAGAAAATACTATTTCAGTTTGTCTACTTTAAAATGTTGTGTTTAATTCAATGTGTTACTTGCCATTTCCATGTAATTATTTGTTAAATTTACTTGCAATGTCTGAAAGAAAATTAAGTGCACTCATATTGTTTTCAGTATACCTGGAAGTTTTATAATATTGAATTGATATATTGATATTAACAATTAGTCGATCATCAATTTAAATAATAAAGCAAAATGTGGGTTGCACTCCAATGCATGAGCTACAATTTCATCAAATGTATTTAAAGTTTTCCAAAAGAAAACATGTTTGATTCAATATTCTTTAATCAAATTAGCCTTTGAAATGACTTAACATCCAACTGTCATAAAATTCAGTCAATTCACAAAATATCCTGCCCATCATGTTTTTTTTTTTTATTGAATATCCACATTATGCAAGTAAAATGGGTTGCAAACGGTTCACTGCATTTTAATGCATTTATGTTTGCATCAATTTAACATATAATTTAACATGACCAATTTGATTGACCATATTTGATAAATTAATTCATCAACAGCCGATAAGCTTAACTAATCACATTACAACTGACAAAAGGTACTGTTAAATAAGAAACCTGTCGTCATTCCTCTCATGCAAACAGAATCATCTTTTGATAGCCCTAAAATAATCAGCTAACTATCAAGAAGTAAAAACACACATTTTGTGATTATACACTACTGTTCAAAATGTAAGGTTATTAAGACTTTTAAAATGTTTTGAACAGTCTCTTATGCTCACCAAGGCTGCATTTATTTGATCAAAAATACAGCAATATTGTGAAATATTATTATAATTTAAAACAACTGTTTTCTATTTGAATATATTTTAAAATGTAATTTATTCCTGTGATGAAAAAGCTGAATTTTCAGCATCACACGATCCTTCAGAAATCATTATAATATGCTGATTTGCTGCTCAAAAAACATTTCTTGTTATTATACATTTTGAAAACAGTTTTGCTGCTTGGTATTTTTGTGGAAACAGTGATTATTTTATTTTATTTTACAGGATTCTTTCATGAATATGCAGTTAGAAAGAACAGCATTTATTTAAAATAGAATTTTTTGTAACATTACAAATGTCACTTTTAATCAATTTAATGCATCCTTGCTGGGCAATAAGTATTAATTTCTTTTTCTTTTTTTTTTAATCATATTATCATACTATAGCGCACTTGTGATACATGTGTAAAACTAAAATGAAATTAAATGACACTTATGTATATCGATTTACTGTACTATATAAATCATGCAGAAAGAGATTAAGCAGTGTTGCTATAGTCACATCCTCAGCTGAATGGGACTTCTGTTTGTGAGCATCTATTTAGCACATTCTGACAAACTTTAACGGTGGCTAAAAGGTCACTTACAGCACCGTTCAATGTGTTTATATACACTGAACAGGAAAAGAAACAGTCACCAAGCCCTCTCGATGCAGTTTGCAGACTAAAATTTACTCCTGAGCATATGAGCATGGCTTCAGGAGCGACGCACCTCTGTGGACGGCAGGCTGTAGTGCGACTGAGCTGTGGGGGTTCATGAGAGCACTAATCCTGAAGTGAACTGGCCCTGACTGCCTGCAGAGACCTCAGATCCAGCAGACATCCTCAGATCTGAGTTTGCCAGTTACAGATTAGCAGCACAGAGCCGGATGTGATCTGAGCCCAGAGGAAGACACGCATAAAGAGCCCCAGCATTCACAAATCAGTGTGATCTCTCATTCACGGAGGCCAGAGGAAAGCACCACACTCTTGTGGTTTGTATTTGACTCTGCGAATATTAAATGAAGAGGAATTAAGTGTCTGTAGAGTGAATCTGTACGTATTGACACGTCTCCGTGCATAATATAACAGCAATTCGATTATGAGAAGTAATTATTTCAGATTTCTTATCCTCTGCAAAGTTCTGCTCATTCTTAAAAAAAAATGACTAAGTCTAATTACTCATAATTAGATGAGCAATACACTTGCATTTATTCATTTAGCAGATGCTTTTATGCAAAGCTACTTAAAAATGAAAAATGTTACAAGAAAAGTGATTCATCCTAAGGAGACTTCCGTACATTTGTTCATTTAGCAGAAAATTACAAATGAGGAAACACTTCAAGGAAAATGATTCATCGTTAGCAGACAATGACATGAGACAAGTGGTGCAATAGAAAATTGCCAAATTGCTCAGAAAAGTACAAAACAAAGAGTTAGTATGCATATGGAGTGTATATGCATGAATGCTTTAACATTGTGGTTCAATATGATTCAAGTTAAGCTCAAATCAATGTAATCTCATGACTATTCATAAGTATTTTACATAAAGCGTGGTCACTTAATTTGCATAGACTCTAAAATGTACAATACTGTCGTATTGACAGAATCATTTATGTATGAACAACTTTAGACATACAAATGTTTACGAGACCTTATTTAATCTACGAATAAATAACTCTTGGTAATAATTTGTTGATTATATGGTACTTATGATCAAGGATTTATTGAATGCCGCTGGCTTATTCACTTAATTTAAAATAAAATTGCATTCTGAAATTAATGCTTTTGTCATTTTTTGAATAAATTACAATTATTTTATTCTATTTTTTTTTTCTTTTATTCTATTTTCTTTTTTTTTATTCTATTTTATTCTATTTTATTTTAGAGAGGGACCACAGACTCATAAATATCTTTAAAATTATAGATTGCAAATAAATACAGTATTATTTTAGCTTTTATATTGTTGAAAAGTGGTTATTTTTGTATTTCAGGAACAGGGTTAAAATATCTAAAATATACATAAATTTGTACAAGTTGAACTACATAAGCACATTTGTTATGCAAATGGTTTGTAAATATTTAACATTTCTATATCTGTAAATTTGTAATACTTCTTATATTTTAGACCCTGGCAGTATGCATATTGTTATACATTTTAGCATCTACCTAAATACAAATACATTTGTACCTGTAAATATTACATACATGCGAATATCTATGTATTAGAAAAAGAAAAAATAAATAAATAGACCAGGCTGAATGAACATAATTTGTGGCATAATGTTGATCAATAAAATAATAAATTTGATTCATCACTCATTGTCTCAGTTAGTGTATAATGAGGCGGATTTTTTAAGGATTTTAAAGAGGGAGTCGATCACTGAATGTTGATGGTTAGACTACACTGTTAGCAACTGATGTAATTTTTACAATAAATTTTACAACAACGCATTGTATTCATGTTTTTATTGTAAATGCAAATGCATGATGGGAAATTTAAGGACAGTCCTGTAATATTATTGTAACTACACCGTAGAAGCATTATTTTACAGCCACCGCATAGCATTGTGGGGTCGCTGCTGTTTGAATTTTGAAATTACGTGGCCAACGGTACCATTAGTATTTAAACATTTTTGAAAGAAGGAACACGTCTCAGGTATGTAACATAAAATCTATTTTATAAGTCTATGGATATACTAATACCGGTGATCTGAGTGAGTGCTGATTGTTTCGTTTGGTATATTTCAGTGGAATATTTTCAGATTTCTCTTGAACTGACCGCGGTGAAGTTAGTTTCAAATGGCGTCTTCATACTCTATACAATTTAAAATTAACTTTACCACGGTGCTGAACGGTCAACACCGAAGGAAAAGACTGAGCGGCAGCAGAATATTAAATTGTAATTCTCTCCTGTAAAATTACAGGAAATTCCTGGCAACTGAGTTGCAGTAAATATACAGTAAATTATAATAAATTACAGCATTTTACTGTAATAATGCTACTATAATCACAGTAGCACTTCTGTATAAATACAGTACTTTATTGTATTAAAAAACAGTATATTACCTGTATATTACTTGCTGTAAATTCACGGCAATTAGTTTCCAGGAATTTCCTGTAAAATTACAATAAATTTTTAACAGTGTACGCAACTTACAGTAGAAACCCTTTCTCACCAAAATACCCTGAAAGATGTACCTGTGACATGGGACCCAGAGCATCGGATTGCAATTATAGTGACAAGAGGGTCGACAAGAAGATCTGGTGATTTATAATGTCTCGGGCTGCAGACATGTCTAGCGGAATGAGGACGGATGATCCGGAGCAGATCTGGCCAGCCGCGAGGCCTCGTTGATGAATAGCGAGGCAACCTCCGTTAAATGTCCACTTCTGAAGCCTGACTGATTGCTATCTAACAGGTACTTCTGCGAAAGGGAAAAAGTCACATGATTGAAAACCACTCCCTCGAGTGTTTTTACCAAGAACCGGAGGGGAGAGACAGGTCTGAAGTTTCTACTACTGTAGAGCTTAGTGGGTTTTGTTTTTTTTTGTTTTTTTTAATGTGGTGGGGAAAATGCCAGAATCCTGAAATAAAAAAGTGTCATAATTTCCATAAAAATAAAGTCACATGATTGAAAACCACTCCCTCGAGTGTTTTTACCAAGAACCGGAGGGGAGAGACAGGTCTGAAGTTTCTACTACTGTAGAGCTTAGTGGGTTTTGTTTTTTTTTTGTTTTTTTTAATGTGGTGGGGAAAATGCCAGAATCCTGAAATAAAAAAGTGTCATGATTTCCATAAAAATATCAGGCAGCACAACCGTTTTCTACATTGATATTAATATTCATCAAATCAGTATTACAATGATTTCTGATGGAGTAATGATGCTGAAAATTCAGCTTTGCATTACACGAATAAATTACATTTTAAAATATATTTAAATAGAAAACAGCTATTTCAAGTTACAATAATATTTCACAATATTACAGTATTACTGTATTTTTTAAATCAAATAAACGTAACCTTGATGAGAATAAAAGTCTTTTTAAGAGTAGTATATCTTACCTCACTCCTGTAATAATTCATACAATCTACTACCACCTTAATTTCACCTACATTTCTACTAATTAAGTTAAAGTAGACCAGAGAGGAATTTACAATGTCAAGTCAATCTCACGGTAAAGCCTTCCCACTGCTGAAAGCAAACCAAATCTGCTTACCTCTGTCATTCTCTAGGATTATGAACTTGTGAACCTGTGATACATATTTTCTGAAGGGAGGGTGTCTCATATATTACAGCACATTGAAAATATCTTGAGAGCAGTTGGTGTGCTAGTAATAATCTCTAAATATGAGTCTGTGTTTGTGAACTCTATAAGCATATTAAGCACAGGAGACACCCTCCAACAAATTTCCCTTTCCCAGAGTTCAAATCTCTGTTTGTTTTCCTCACTACCAGTGTCCAGCATTAATCAGTATGTTTCATCTGAGTTGCGAGCTTGCATTCTGAATTTACATTCACGCATTTGACAGATGCTTTTATTCAAAGTGACTTGCACTGCATTCAATATAGACATTTGTATCAGTGCATGCATTCCTTGGGAATCAAACCTATGACCTTGGGTTAGCAGCATGCTGTACTTTTGGTGCTACAGGAACAAATCAAACTGAATGTAGTGAGAGGAAAAGACTGGGTGCTGTGAAATAATACTAGACAATAGATAGATAACACATCTTTCTAATGAATACTAATGCATTCTGATGCATCCATACTCACTTTAAATAAACATTACAACCAATATAGTTTCATTCTTAACAGATAAGTCTTCTGGGCAGGTTATTTTTACTGAATCATTTAAAATAAATAAATAAATAAATACAACTCATTAATTGATGGTACGAGTCACACTGAATTTGTCAGAGCAGAACTGCAAAGTCATAAAAATGCTGCACGGCATTACATAATAACAGCCAATCAGAAGATATGTAAATGTTTGGACCAATGAGGTTTCTCTGGGTGGGGCTACTCAGCAACATAACACAGAAATTGAAACCAAGCGACTAACAAAACATTAGTCGCATGTCAAATCGCAGTTGCTTAATTTTTCGTGTTGTATCGTACACTACCTTCTAAAACTTTGAGGTCCGTAAGAATTAAAAAATAAATAAATAATGATAATAATAATGATACTTCTACGATAGGAGGCATTAAATTGATGAAAAGTCACTGTAAACACATTTACAATGTTAAAAATTATTTATATTTTAAATAAATGCTTTTCTGAAGACTGGAGTAATGACTACTGAAAATTCAGTTTTGCAATCACAGGAATTAATTAATTTATAATAAAATTAATTAAAATGTAATTTGAAAATGTATTTCAATTCAAATAGAAAACAACTATTTTAAATTGTAATAATATTTGACAATATTACTGTTTTTACTGCATCTTTGATCAAACAAATGCAGCTTTGGTGAGTAAGACTACTTTTTTAAAAAAATCAATAAAAATGAAAGATTTTACAAGCCCCAAATTTTTTTAAGTTTTAAAAAATGTTATTAAAAAGTTAATTGTGTATCAAAAATAGTAAAGTTTTACAGTAAAGTTAACACAAGTTCATGCATAAGGCATCATGTGCAATTTATTTTTTTTACTTTTTCATTTTACAAACATACTATTGTCTATGAATGGGTGGTAATATTAAATAACTAAAGTTTATTTTACAAAACCTGAAATGATAAAAATGAATACGCAGAAATTAATGTCATATGAATAATAAATGCTGTAAAAAATGTACATTGCATTGACTAATTCTAATGAGTAATAAACAAAAAAATAAATATATAAATAAATAAAATAAATACCTTATTGTGAAGTGCTACCAAATTGCTCTTGTTTAGTTTATAGTTAGGGCAATTTATTTGCCAGCTGGTGTTTCCTCAAAAGAAGCGTTAATAGAATTGTAAAGAAATCAGAATTGATACATGGACCTGAAACCCAACCTCTTCCAGCTCTATTAGTCTCACATCCCAGATGATCTGACTGTGAGCAGCGTCTCTGCGAACTTTCTTACCCTTCCACTCCATGGATGTTCCAGCTCTGATCTCTTCTCGTAGCACGGTTTCTTCTACCCTTCTCTCCGTCCTCATCCTCAGGCTGCCCCCCCGCGCGCCCGTGTGGCTGTGATTAATTCAGCTGGGCTCTGGGAGCTGCTCACCGTGAGGGAAATTTACGCAGCTAACGGCAGATCAGCTGTTCAGCGGTGTCCTGCACGGGAAGAAGGACCATACGGCACACATGATAAATAACAACAGATGAGGAGGGAAAAAAAGAGGACACCAGAGAGCAGTGCGGACGAATATGATGAGCAAAAAGGGTTTCAGCGTCCCTCAGCGCCCACTTTGTGTCTCTGGAGATCTGATTCTACCGCACAGAATTATTGATGAAGCACGTAGCAGAAAACAACACTCTTATGAAGACGCTAGGAAACTCCAGATAGCTGGAAGGGAAACACAGCATGAAAGAGTGAAAAAGACGAATAAGAACAGTAATAACAATT
>NW_015552593.1:287668-330168 GCF_001515605.1 Sinocyclocheilus anshuiensis | reverse complement strand
TTTCCTACAAAACTGAGCAACACAAACTATTTTCACTGAATTTATCCCTTCGATATTAAAGACGTACTCAAATATTGCGGCAAAAATAAGCATCAACGTTCAGAAGATGCAGTCCAGACATGCAGCGCACACCAGGGCTGTTAATG
The DNA here is from genome assembly GCF_001515605.1 of Sinocyclocheilus anshuiensis. Taxonomy (NCBI): domain Eukaryota; kingdom Metazoa; phylum Chordata; class Actinopteri; order Cypriniformes; family Cyprinidae; genus Sinocyclocheilus; species Sinocyclocheilus anshuiensis. The sequence continues at coordinate 330,022 of NW_015552593.1, read as the reverse complement.
AAATTATATGATATGCATATTAATTATTCAGATTAAATCCTAATTACTAACATATCAACATTTGTTTAGAAAAGCCTTTAATATAGATAATTTAAATATATTATTGTGGCAGACAGGAGCTATGCTGACTTTAGATTTGCGGTTATAAAAACATTTATACCGCAGAATATATTCTTGATTAATTGCATTAATTTTTCACTTTATTTTAAAACACTTCTAATCTAACACTTTTTACTTATTACTTTGCCAACACTACAGCAAACAATCAATCATAACAACATACAAAGAAGGTTTCTCTATAATAAACTCAAGAATGCCCTTGTTGTAGCCATTTAAGAAAGCTAACATAAAGACAAATCAGAAATAATCGAACTCAATGAAAACTAATGCAGCTTTAGCAGGTTTGCAACAGAAAAACTGTATGAATGTTAGAAGACTCATAGTTTATGAATGAACCCGTGTTTTTGTTGTGCAGGTGGAGATGTTCTTGTAGGGGTTGCTAATATTGAATTCAGTGATGAATGTGTGTGAAGATGTTTACGAGCAGTGATAAATCTCAGGCCTTCATGGTGAAGTGAGTCAAGAGCATCTGAAGCTGAGCAGGCGAGAGTACAGACGCTGTCTAGAGGGGTGAGAATAAACTAACTTTTCCTGAAAATTACAACAAAAACAGGTTTTGCGCCAAAGCTAAATCAAAGAAGGATCTTCGGTTTCATTGCAGAGTGAGCCAAAATGGTTCCTAAAAGACAATATTCTCAGTCAAACATGTTTGTTTGATGCGTTTCATTCTTTCTTTTTAGAGAACAGGTCACATGTGGGTGTTTTTAGTGTCTAAGGCTCTTGATAAATGTTGTGCTTGTCGCAAAAAGTTGACGAGTTGCTGTTTTAGCATGACTACATCCTTAACTAACACAAAGTCACTTTCTGAGGACTGTCAGGGATATTTGTGTTCTGTAATTCTACAAAAAAAATGTGTCAAATAATCACATACTGTATGTCTTGTGATGCTACGGTAAGTCATAAGCAGGTGAATTTATTAGTTCATAAAAACTGTCACTGCAGTGACTCATCAGGTCAGAGCGTACATCTAATCACTGTTGTATGAGCAACATTTCATCAGCGGTTAATTAGCATGCTAAATCAAGCCTGCGCTGTGCTGAAATACTCAGGGGATATTTTGTACTCTTAAGAATTAAGTCAAGCAGTGTTGGAAAGCTTGCTGCCACAAGCAGTGAATATACCAATTTAGCTGTCAGAGGGAATAATTATTGCAAACTTACACATACATTTTAAAATTATATTTTGTATTAGATTGTAGCCAGTTGATTTTACATTTTTTCAAATCATGATTTTAAAAAGGCAGAAATTTCAAAATAAATAAATAAAAATAAATATAAATAAATAAAATAAATACATAAATAAATAAATATAAATAAATAAATATAAATAAATAAAATATAAATAAATTAATTAATAAAATATAAATAAATAAATAAAAGGAAGTAGATCTCTGTTTGCTGCTTTTCAAGGTGCTGCTTCATCTGTAGAGGCAGAGATTCTGGTCTGAGTTCACAGTTTTCAAAACCTAAACTACCTAAAATATGTATGAATAAATGAATAAATAAGCGTTATTAAATAAATAAATAATAAATGTGAATAAATACTATAATTTTATATTATATAAATAATACTAAAATAACACTGCTTTTATAAATGTTAAAATAAGTAAAAAGTAAAAAGAAACCTACAAAGTCATCAGTCATAAACTACAGTGCCGTGAAAAGGTTTTTGCCTGTTTTTTCATTTTAATATTACACAAAGATAATGCAAGTAAATACAAAATGCAGTTTTTAAATGATGATTTCATTTATTAAAGAAAAAAAGCTGTCCAAACCTACCTGGCCCTATGTGAAAAAGTAATCATGAAAGAACTGCAATTAACCACATTATTTTAGGAAGCTGAGTTAAATTTGACTAGCCACACCCAGGCCTGATTACTGCCAGACCTGTTGAATCAAGAAATCACTTAAATAGAACCTGTCTGACAAAGTGAAGCATGCTTAAAGAGCAACACATCATGCCGCGATCTAAAGAAATTCAAGAACAGATGAGAAACAAAATAGTTGACATGTATCAGTCTGGAAAGGGTTATGAAGCCATTTCTAAATCTGAATCTTTTAAGTGTGACAAATATGCAAACAATTAAAAAAACAGGAAGGGGGCAAAAACTTTTTCACACCATTGCATATCACCTATAAGAAAGAAATGATGCTGCATGTTAATCAAACAAATACAAATGCTTGTTCTGCTTACTGTTTTATACTTAATCCCTATACTTATCAAGCCTGAAATTTTCACATAAGCATATTTTTAAAAGCTAAAGTAATTGCATTCATTTCTAGGGTTATTTTCAGGCATTTTATATTCGACAAGTAAGTGCAACCAAACTGCATGTCATTTTACATACTTTATGTACAGAAGAGGGTGATTACATAGAAGCTAAAAAAAGACTGAATTATGACCATTTTGGTTTACTAAAATGGACATTTGCAAACAACAACAAAAAAATCTTGTATGGTCCCTCATAAGATGACAATTTCGAGACCATAAGATTTCATGTGAACATAAAACAACCGGAAGCTACAGACATGGGAGCAACCCTCAGCACTGGAAGAGCCAGAATACAAATGCATGAGTCTGAAGCAGTGTGTTATCAACTCTCACACAGAGAGAACTGTAATCTTGTCCCAATTATACAGCCACACTTATCAGAGACGGTATGTGAACTCAAACCAGAATCTCTGCCCACAGCCAGAGTCAGTGGACAAAGAGAATGATAGCAGAGCGAGAGCAAGAACTATCCACATGTCTGATCTTCCGCTGAACAACATTCAGCTTTCCAGAAGGTTCAAGTCGACATGGAATCAAAATTGACCCCATTTACTTTCTTAATGCATGTTCCTGGCCTTATTGAGCACAGCTGACCACAGTGCATGTTCACAATCTTCTATCAAAACCTAAATCTACTCGCTCCACATATGAAAAAAGGGTAAAGCAACTTAACATAATGAGGTTTTGAGATTTACACACCACCATTAAGATTAACATTAAGATTTTTAATGTTTTAAAAAATCAATTCCTTATGGATAGAATCAACTTTTCAGTTAACGTAAGAAAAGCAAACAGAGCTACCATGATATCCAGCATTTAACAACCTTGGCCTTTGTCCTTAAGGTTTACTTACAGATTTGATTAACAAGTAGCCGGGGCAGGTTTGATGAGCAAATAAAGCCCCAGACGGGGTCATAAACACTGTGGAGGAAAGCAGCATTGAATTAAACTCACACGCAGACAGAGATAAAGGTCCCGCGGCTAATGAAGCATGAAATCTTCTCAAACCAAAATAACAAACACACTTACTTGGTTTTTAATGGAGCCAGTCCTCATATAAAAAATCATTTCACCCCACATAAACTCAAACATTTCACGTCTCCTGGAAAACAATTAACGTGCATAAGCAAACAACAAAAAAGCTCTTGCAAAGCTATTACAGCATGTGTGTAAATACAAAGCAATGAAATGTCGGAAAACTAGTAAACACAACCATCTTAACCAAAATGGACAAAAATAAATTCAGTTTACATATTTAAGTCACTGAAGTCTCAACTTTGACTAAGATATATTTCCTTAGAAAACATGAATACACACAAAATCCTGTTTCTTTGTAATTATTTGTGAAATTTACTAGCAATTTCTGAATTTTTAAAGTAAATCCTACACAATTTTTTTTTTCAGTGTATATCGGCTGATATGGACGCTTGTTTCTGCTATGGAATAAAAATTTTAAAAAGGTAACTATGACTTTTTATCTCACAATTCTGCATATACACTGTAAAAATTTTTTTTCAAAGATGTTAATAAAACAAAACTACTACTACTAGAGTGCGTTTTACAAAAAAATACTATATTAGTCTTTCTACTTTCAAAATGTCAATGTGTTGTCTGCTGTTTCTTTGTAATTATTTGTGAAATTTACTAGCAATTTCTGAATTTTTAAAGTAAATCCTACACAATTTTTTTTTTCAGTGTATATCGGCTGATATGGACGCTTGTTTCTGCTATGGAATAAAAATTTTAAAAAGGTAACTATGACTTTTTATCTCGCAATTCTGACTTTTTCCTCACAATTGTGAGTTTACATCTCGCAATTCTGACTTTTTTCTCAGAATTGTGATGAACTTTGAATTCTCACTTTTTTTCCTCAGAATTTTGTGATATAAACTTACAATGGCAAGTGATAAAGTCCGAATTGTGAGATATAAACTTGCAACTGTAAGAAAGTTTTTTTTTTTTCTCAGAATTGGACTCACAATTGCAAGTTTAGCCTATATTTCACAAATGTGAGAAAATAACTCAGAATTGCAAGAAAAAAAGTAGCAATTGCAAGAAAAAAAAAGTCAGAATTGTGAGTTGCAAGCTTGCGAGATGCAAAAAAAAGATTTAAATTGTTACACATTTTTTTATATATATAAATTTATATTAGTCGACCAAACCAAAGCTATGTTAAGTTTAGAAGCTTCATAAAACCATCAATCTTTAGTTAAAGGGGTCCTATTATGCTTTTTCACTTTTTCAACTTTAGTTAGTCTGTAATGTTGCTGTTTGAGCATAAAAAAGATCTGCAAAGTTACAAAGCTCAAAGCCCACTTCAAAAGGAGATATTTTATTTAACAGAAATCACTTTTCAAAAACTACAACGAACGACTCGTTAGGACTAACAACGCATATTTTCCGGGACTTGTGATATCACAAATATCGAGGAATGGGACGAGACCTGGTTGAGCTGCACTAGAGAAGGCAACGAGTGTTATCACCAGTGTTGGGGAAAGTTACTTTTAAAAGTAATGCATTACAATATTGCGTTACTTCCTAAAAAAAAGTAACTAATCACGTTACTTAGTTACTTTTTATTGAAAGTAATGCGTTATGTTACGTTTGCATTACTTTTTAAATCTGGGCTGGGCTTGCTCGTTTGCTTTTAATATAAAAAGTTCAATTTTTGGCAAATGTAAAAGCCCTTTCACACCAAAAGACTCCGGCTGAAGGAAATGTAAATTCACGTCTGTACAGTATACACAGAAGAAGAAAGTTCAACACTCTTCAGCAATAAAAAGAAGAATAAGAAATGTTAGTTTATCTTGTGTAATTTTTTCTCATTAGTATGGTTGAATTGGATCACTGAAGGTCCGCAGCAAATTGGTTAATAAAATGGAATTAAATACATAAAGGATATTTGTATTATTTAACATATTTAATTATTGCAGCTTTGAGTCATATTCTGAGTTGCGTTTAACTGTTTTTATTAATTTTGAGGAAAACTAAATCTGATTTTTTTTTTGAGTGAGTGAGATTAATTAATGCATGTTCACATTTATTCTAGAACTAAAAAGGCGGGCCTTCATTTGATACAGGAACTATTCGAGCCGTTCATGCCAGACTGGGGAGAGAGGTGTTGTAATAATGTCAAATATGTGAAAAATAATGTGTTTTTTGAACAACCTAGTATGAGAGCCTGTTCTAGTACACCCCCAAAACAAAATCAAGACTTTGTAAAAGAGCATAATAGGACCCCTTTAAGGGTAGATTCCAGATTCAGATATGTTTGTTTCAGAAAAATGTGATAACATTTTGAATTCATATTGAAATCTTGGTCTCTTTATTGTAGACTTTTGTTAACTCAGTAAGTCTGAGAGCAGTTTTAGACACTATACTGAGATCATTTCTTAAGCTCAGGGAGAGTTTTTTCCTCAAAAGGAAAAACTGTAAAACAATATTTGATATTTATAAGATCTCATGTGTGATTTTTCTTTCCTGTGGGTTGAGCTCTCTTAAATATTTAGATTTTTTAATTATTATTCTGTCTCAGTTGTTTTGAATTTACTGAAATAGTCAGAAACACCTTTTCTGAGGTTAAAAGTTCCTCTTTTCAACACTTTTCACAAAACTATTAACATTCATTTATTCAGAGCTGGAGGCGAAACAGTTGTTTCTCTCTTTACTTCCATGCAGATAAATGTTTGGTGGGTTTTGCAGTTTAATGTACTGTGGAGTTTAAAAGAAACGCATTAGCATGTCTGTTTCATATTCAAATGTTTGTACTAAACAGCAGTTGTGTTAATTGGTTATAGCTGGAGGAATGCCTCAGAGAACCTATAAGAATAGACCATGTGAAATGACAAATGAGGACAACTGGGAGAAAACCGGCGTGAAATAAGAAACGGACGGGGAATTTTATGTTATGTTTACCTTTCCAAGACCATCCACTGGTGCAGCTACATGTAAACTAGATTTTAAAGCACTTGGACAGATGCGACGACTCTGGAGAGCAATTGCATATCATTTCATCTGCAATAACCACAATAAAACTTTATATTAAATCCAGCAGTCCTCATGTAAAAACAACATCATGTTGCAAACTGCCCATGGTAAAATACACACACCATCCGGATCATTTTCTGCCATTACAACCGTTTGTTTGAGGGTCGATCACAATATTGTCAGTTTTAAAAGTATTCTGCTATGTGTGTGTGAACACAACTGTCATGAGTACAAAGTTTCACCGAGGATGTTTAAAAAGAACTTTTTTTTTACTCAAACCTTCTATTACTGTATTCAAAAATAATTACCATAGATGTTTCATGTTTAAATGTAGGAGGAGGAACTTCTACTGTTGAACAAGGTCACGTTTCTTAAATTCAACCCAAAGCCCCACAATCAATCCATAATAAGAGCCTTAAATTCATTTTTAGCAACCATCACTGGGTTGTGCTTAACACTATGTCATTTTTTGACTTCTTTTGACAGTTTATACTTTTAAAATGACTATTTCTGACTTTAATTTCGGACTGAATGAATTGCACTTGAACCTGTAAAATAACTGATACACACTGCATGACTTTGATTCAATGTATGCTTAAGCAAATTAATCAAATCTCTTGGTGGAATAATATATTTTGAATATTATTAAATATAATTTAGTGAACATGACTTTGGCATAATGTGATGATTTTATCACAGTAAAGGGGGTCCCTTTATTTGTAGTGAAATCTAATCTAATGTACAGCCTTTTAAAGCTTAATACATTTCGATTTATTTTCAAAGATTTATTTTACCAGGTTAGTCTTCTGAGAAATTTGAGGGAGACCTAATCAAAATAGCAGCATTTTAATTCTCAAAATAGTATTTACGGAACATAAATATTTCATATTTAGATGAATCAGTCAGTCACTGCAATATTTATGCTAAACTCAAAATGTTTTCTGATAATTCATTTCATTAAACAGGAGTGTTTTAGTGATGTGAAATGCCTCTATTTAAACAATGTGGTGAAAACTTATAGGTCTGAATAAAGCATATTTATGTATCGAAATATTTGAAGAGATTTTTGTCACATTCTAACATTAGTTCTACACTGAGTGGCCATTTAAAAAAAAGAAGCATTCATCCACTTAAACCTGCTGTCTACCTTTTAATTAGGCATTTAAGAAGCACTTAAGAAGTTCTTCAGTATTTAACTTTAGACTCCCTGCAAATGCTACAAAACGAGAGAGAGAGAGAGAGACTAAACATCCGGCAAATACAATGATGAATTCCTTTTGGACTGCACAGATGATAATTTTTCCTCAAGGACAAAAGCCTCAGAACAAAACTATTCATTTGCTCCATCAAAAGATTGGATTTTTATTCTGTGTTGTGTTTTGCTGGCGGTACCTAATTCCCCTTCTCCAATTTCCAATCTCCTCCTTCCAAAACCACTAACAATGAAGGCAGAAATGCTTTATGATTGCGCTTCAGAAAATCAATCAACACATGGCACATCACTGGAGACTGAACAGTTGTACTAAATATAGCAAATAAATAAACTGCTATGAGGGGACAAAAATCAACTCCTATATTCCAGGAAAAAGTGTACAGAATATGCATGGTTAAACACAACCTGCTCTGTCAATTCCACATCTATATGCGAAATGGCATTAGCAACCTATTTTAATGCTGTAATACAACAGATTTCTGAGTGGCACAGAATATTCAACAAGACAAAAGGTATCCATCTAAAGATTCAAGATTCAAGATTTTTATTTGTCACATACATGGTTATATAGAGAATATATGACCAGCAGTGAAATGTAAGTCAGGTCCGCTCCATGGACAGTGCAATTATTAAAGAATACAAACACAAGAAAATTATATATAAATATAGGTATGGAAAAGAGATTAAAAAAATAAGAATAAATAAAATGCGCAGGACAGTATACTGTAGAATTAATACATATTAAGATGAGCAGGAATGTACAAGAGAAAAAAAAAACATAATCCTCATTTTAAAAAAGCTTGTAAAATTGTATGTAAATGGCCTAGACCTTTTAAAGACTATATGACTGGCAATACATCAAATAATATTCTGTCTTTGTATTTCAAAATGTTTTTTAGTCCAGTGTTATTTGCGGTTTCTGTTTAATAAATAAAATAAAAATACAATTTATACACAATTTTTTAATTCACCCTAATATTAAGAATGAACAGATGAACATATTTGTGCAGAAGGAGACTTGTAATAAAGGGAGGAAGTGTTGATGTCATTTTTTTTTTTTTTTGCATTACCTGGAACATTCCTGCAATAGGTGAAAAACTGAAATTGAAGTTATTATTCAATGATAATCATCATCAAAATCTGCATTTTAAAGCAAAAATGGCAGAAGCAAAGACTTTTAAGTAAAACTTCACTTTGTTTCTCACACTTGCTTCTTAATATTAGGGTGAATTAAAAAAATGTGTATAAATTGTATTTTTATTTTATTTATTAAACAGAAACAGCAAATAACACACTGGATTAAAAAAACATTTTGAAATACAAAGACAGAATATTATTTGATGTATTGTCAGTCATATAGTCTTTAAAAGGTCTAGGCCATTTACATACAATTTTACAAGCTTTTTTTTAAATTATGATTAATATTCTGTTTTTTTTTTTGTTTTGTTTTTTTTTGCAATTGTAAACGATACTACTAAGTCTTTCTACTTTAGAATTTCATGTTAAATTCAATGCATTATTTGCAGTTTCTTTCTAATTAATTGTCAAATTTATTAGTAATTCCTGAATTAATTTTTTTTTTTACACACTGTAAAAAATAAATCCGTAAAATAGCAGAAAAAGTACTGGCAGCTCATTGCACATTATCCATTCATTTTACAGACATTTCCATTAACTCTAAAACAATGCAATTATGTGTACAATTCAAAATACTGGTAAAATACCTGTAAAAAAAATAAATACAGAAAACTGAGTTCAAATTTTACAGTGTATTGTGCCCTAATTTTACTGTTTTTTTTGTGTACCATTTTTTTATTTAAAGAGTAAGCCATTTCTTTAATTAGTCTGCAGGGCTAAGATTGACAACAACTGCATGCAAAACACTATTTTGCATCTCTTACACGCCATAATGAAAATTATCATCAAAACTAAATAAAAAAAAATAAAAGAACTTGAGACTAACTTTCACATCACATAACAACCTAAACAAAAGTGTTACTTCCCCTCCCTCCATACGTCCAAAATACTCTTCTTAGATTTACCAATGTTCAGGCCAACAAATTCACTCTGTTGAGAGCGAGTGAGAACCACTTCTAGATCTCTAGACCCACGTTTCATCACAACTCTATCATGACTGTCCTTCACAGCCACAGGCGTCGTGAGAGATCGGCCCGCTGAAGCCATCCCATGGAGAGAGGCTGGTTTTTCACAGAACCTTGCTTTGATTTGAAGGTCAGTCATTGGTTTGCATTTTTCACACATGAGTGCAACATCAATTCTTCAATTTTATATCATTCTTATTATTCTAGGACTTTTTATGTTTCTTGACAAAGACGTGTAAGCGAGTATAGTGCGTGTGCGTCTTCCCTCAGCTATCCTCTGAGCTACGGAAACAATCAGCTGTGTGGGTCCTGTGTGCAGGAGATAGCAGAATTGGCTGTGAGGAATGATCTTTGCCATTGAGCAGAATACCTGCTCATCTCTCACCGTCTGCACAGCGCTGCCCCAGCCAACACTTCACACTGCCGCAGAGACATAACCTACACTGAGCTGCATTTGTCCTTGAAACAATCTCTCTTTCATTAAAGCTCTCACTCTGTGACTGACAAAATGTTTCCGAAGGACATGATACACCAAGCTTACACATAGATGCACTGTAGAAACATAAAGAGCCACAGCGTTTCAGTCAATCACTGCATGAACTTTTCATCACTGTCAACATGAAATCTCTCAGAGAACTGAAAAAGAGAGTGAAATGGCTTTTGAATGGCAGGTAAAAATAAAATAAAATAAAATAAAATAAAATAAAATAAAATAAAATAAAAAGCAATAGCAATACTAACAACAATTTTGATAATATATTATTAACATTTTATTTTTCTTTAAAATAAATTTTTACTTTTATTCAGCAATTATACGTTAAATCAATAAAAAGTGACAGTAAAGGTGTTTTTATTGTTGCAAACATTTCTGTTTCAAAATAAATACTGTTCTTTTGAACTTTCTATTAACCAAAGAACCATGAAAAATGCATCAAGGTTTCCACAAAAAATTATTAAGCAGCACAACTGTTTTCAACATTGAAAATAATAAGAAATGTTTCTTCAGCAGCAAATCAACATATTAGAATGATTTCTGAAGGACCACGTGACACTGAAGAAATAAATGAAACTAAAATATATTCAAATAGAAAAAAATCTGTTTTAAACTGTAATCATATTACACAATATTAATGTATTTTTGAATGCAGCCTTGGCAAGCATAAGAATCTTCTTTCAAAAATATTTAAAAAATATCTGGCCGACTCAAAAATGTTTGAATGGGAATGTATCACAAATGCAATTTATATATATATATATATATATATATATATATATATATATATATTAGGATGTAACGATTCACTCAACTCACGATTTGATTCTATTCACGATTTTGATTTCACGATTCGATTTGATTCACGATTTTTGTATTGTGAAATATTACTACAATTTAAAATATCTGTTTTCTATTTGAATGTTTAAAATGCAATTTATATATATATATATATATATATATATATATATATCAGAATTTATAAAAAAAATATATATATTGAACAATTTTTTATTTATTTTTTTTGGAATAAATTTTTGTAATGGAATAGGTACCGTATATTCTGAGGAGAGAAAAATGCTTTCAAAAACTGGGGAAAAATGGTTAACATATATAGAATATAACAACAATCTCAACTAACTTAACTTTTAAAAAAAATATTTATATCATTTTTGTCATGTTTATCTTTTGCAAAAAAGCTAATAAAACAGAGCTGCAAAAAATGCTCAATGTTGCCAATTCAAACAATATATACAGGTAAATCAAGAAACTATGCCAAAGAAAATATAAATCCTTAAATTGAAACAGTAGTTTCCATGAATAGTATGTTGTGAAATGGTTAATCTTTCGATCTATATGTGGGTCTGTGGTGTACATTCACTCTTCTCTGAGTGATTTAATTGTATAAGCAGCACTTCAAAAATGATTTGTGAATTCAGTCTCAGGTTTGTGGTATCTTGGGAATTAACTGTTCAGTACAGCATCTTAAAAATCAACTGTGTGAAAAGCCTTTCCTTACGAGTGCATATGAGGACATTAATGACTGGTTTTCGACTAAATGTGAGGAAATACATTAGCAAAAATGATCCTCAATCACCAAATGACCTGTAAGGGCAATAACTGCCAATGCATTCCACAGTCTTTCAGAAAGAAATATGAATCTGCTTATGCATATTATTTTGGTGAATATGCATAAGCAGACTCATATCTTGACCTGATGTTGAGCTCCAGACTGAGGCCCAGAGCAGACGGAGCGAGACAAACTAATAGTGACTGATGTTTAGAGTGCGTCCCTCTCATCTATGGATCTCTCATCTTTCTCTTCTCTCATTCCTTCAGACTGACAACCAATACGCTTTGGTAAACAGCCAAAAAAAATGTGCAGGGCCAGATTCATTCATATGTGTTTGAAGGTGGCCAATTCTTGCTCTTCCTTGATAGCGGGACGGAAAAAAGAAGAATTTGATTGGAATGATAGAACGGAAATGGGAGCAGGCGAGGAGGGTGAAACGGAGTGACAGAAAGTAATTACCCCAGAGAAAATAGGAGGAATGGAAGGAGCGGCACTGCCTCAGCGGAGGTGCCGAAGATTTAATGTCCGAATGATCATGAAAAATCACCATCATCTCATGAATACACAGGAAAAGACGGCGACAAGAGACAGAACGATGGAGTGTGACACAGGAAGAGAGAGAGCGTGCAAACCAGGAACATGTACCAGTGATTCCAGAACATCCAATCAGAAAATTATAAAATTATAAAATAAATCACTGCAATCGTTCTCTAGCGTTTCACTCTCCACATTCTCGTAATATTACATACACAAAATAGGAACAAGCATTGGAAATTACCACCAATTGCTTAATTGCACTGCAGAATTGCACCCGTTTGTTCTGAGGGGACTACTGAACACGAGTGAAATGATTTTTGGATGACAAGCAAATGAACATGTAATTTCTTTGAGGTCAGTAAGATTTTATTTTTCTTTGAAAATGTTATTTTATATAGCAAAGACCCATTAAAAGAACAGTTTTCAAACTGCTGTGAAAATCTGCTGAAAATGTACTCATCCTCAGGCCATCTAATATGTAAATGAGTTTGTTTCTTTAACAGAGCAGATTTGAAGAAATTTAGCATTACATCACTTGCTCACCAATGGATCCTCTGCAGTGAATGGGTGCCGTCAGAATGAGAGTCCAAATAACTGATAAAAACATCACAATAATCCAAAAGTAATCCACACAACTCTAGTCCATCAGTTAATGTCTCTAAAATTAAAGTGTGTGTTTGCAAAAAAAAAACGTTTTTTTTTTTGTTTTTTGTTTTTCAGGCAAAAATATGAGTCCTTTACTCACAAAATTGCTTTCTCCAGTGAAAACGTCAACTTGTCTGAATCAGGTGAGAAATATGCAAAGATCAAGCATTGTTTACAAGAAAAAACGGTCCAAAACAGTTCTAAACAAATATTTTGGTGGCTTTTTTCAATGAAGAAAGTGTTGTTATGGATTACAGACTCATATTTTGGCCAGAAGCAACGGTTTAAATTTGAACGCTAATTGATGGACTGAATTCGTGTGGATTACTTGTGGATTATTGTGATGTTTTTATCAGCTGTTTGGACTCTCATTCTGACGGCACCCATTCACTGCAGAGGATCCATTGATGAGCAAGTGATGGAATGCTACATTTCTCCAAATCTGTTCTAATGAAGAAACAAACTCTACATCTGATGGCCTAAATTTGAGTAAAGTTTCAGTGAATTTTCATTTTGGGGTCAACTATTCCTACTCAAACATTACAGTAAAGACAGTTATTTTTACATTGTTAAAAGATTCCCATTTCAAATAAATGCCGTTCTTTTGAAAAAAAATAATAAATTGAGTGCACAAACCAGGAATGTGTAACACTTACGATACAAGAAACGATACACTCTCCACAATCTCGTAATATTTACAAAGTACAAACATGGGAAATTAGTAGAAATTGCTTAATTGCACTGCAGAATTGCACCCATTTGTTCTGACAGGACTACTGAACACAAGAGAATATATTCCAAACTACTTGCACGGTTAAACTCTGCCACCAGCTCTTTGGGATAGTTTTAAATGGTTATTTTTAAGAAGTTATTAATGAACACTTCAGATCCTAATGGTGTCATCTATAGCACGACCCAGGCCGACGTCATGGATCATGTCCTAACCTCACTACAGGAGGGGTGAGAGATTAGCGTAATGTGCCGTTCTCTTCCAGCTAGGAGACAAATAACTCCAACAAAGCCATAATTACCCAAACACCCAGAGCACGCTAATTAGCATACCCGCCATGGATTGGCTCACAACTAAAGAAAGTGCCCCCCAGAGGAAGCTCATGGCAACGTTACCCATATTTCAGGGACCACGTTAACACTAATGCTGTCTCAATGACCAACCTCATATGTATTAGACTGACTGATGTTATATTAGGCGTTTTCAAACTGGAGGAAGCAAGGAGGCGCAATGGAGGTCCATTATCTCGATAGAGATAATTATTTTATCTCTATTATAATATAATAAGTAAATATATTAAATATTTTCCAGATAAGTATATTTCATAATAAAAAATAATTATAGTATCTGTTCTATTACATTATTGGATGGAAAAAATATTTTGTTGGTAGTACAAACTAAATTTTTACCAGAAAATATTTTAAATATTTCCCAGAAAATTATCTTTCATAATATAAACAATAATAATTTTATATCTTGTATTATAATCCTGGATTAAAAATATATTAATGCAATAAATATTCACCACAAAAATATTTAAAATAATTTACAAATAATATTTGATGATTTGGTTTGGCTTCAGTTAAACAACAAAAAGCTAATAATTTAAATTTGAAAAGCCATGTCATAAAGAAATATGAAAATTTAAGGCTGAAGAAGGCCGTTCTCTATTGTTCTCTGAAGAGAAAACAAAAAAAGGTGTCTGCAACTGCAATACAAATTTTAGATGTTTAACTTGGGTAACAACAGGTCCTGGTACTGAGGGTTGGTTACTTACTTTTACTTCAAAAAATGTCAAAAAATAAAAAAAAAACGTACCTCTGCCTCTCTGAGTTTGGTCCTTTGTCCTTTTTTCAAAGTTGTTTGCTTGAGTTTTCCGATAATTTTTATGTCTGTATTTAGTTGATGCATTAAGCTTTGACACCTTTCTTTCCACGATGGACAGCTAGACATACACTGAAAGAGAAATAAGCAAGGCAAAATCAATTGTCCAATTTAAATTGCAGTCAGTTTAATTGTCTTTGTATTACAGGGCAAAGCACAATTTCTCGGTCCAAACAACCAAAATATAGTCAAAATCTTGAAAGACTTCCTTGCAGTTGGCCCTGAATCAATATTAACTTCAATGAGAAACAGCTGAGGTTGTATTAAGCTGTGTGATGGCTTGCATAAAAATCATGACTCTAGGAATGTGAACTCTGGATGGCATTGTTTAAAAAAGATGGACGGAATCAGTCAAGCAATTATGTAGATGAGTTAAAGTGCCTCTTTAGAGGCTGAAAGTCTTGATTTTAAACCACAAATTCTCTCCAAAGACCTAAAAATTCATAAACATACACGGTTGAAAATTCATGATATTTTTGGAATACAAAAGAACAAAAGAATACAAACTTGTTAAACGTTTCCATTAAATTGCAATGAACAAGAACTTCTGAAGAATTAAATGACACAAAATGCCATTAAAATAACAAAATAGTCTTCATATTCAACACAGCAGTCCAAAGTAAAGAACCACAACCGAATCACTAAGTGATTTAAACTTGTTCAGAATCTTTCGAAGCAATTGAATGAACCAAATCAAGTGATTCATCTAAAAGATCTGACTCTAAAGAATGACTCGCTCACAAATCAGATGTGGCTACTTCTCTCTCAAACTCTCCAGAATTGTATATTTTTAGGTGACCTATTCCTTTAAATAATTACCAAATGTGTATATTGTTTCCAAGACATGAACAATAACAGGGAGATGCAAGTACCACAGCTGCTTGTCCTCTGAGAGACAAACCAATTAGTTTAATGATTAAAGCAATGCTGCTCTAGTCCTTGAAGAAGTGCACGATATTGACCTTTCAAGGTCTCCCTAAAACTTATTGTATTACACAAGTGGCATTCCAGCGCACCGCGTGTCAATACAGTTATTATTTCTCCAGCCGGGATACTGTCATTTATTCCATGTTTGAGGTATTAGCTTTTCTGATATTAAAACATTTCATGATCCTCTACTTAGATCATTCATCTAGTAAATCATTGATCACTATTCGTCAAATAATGCTTGATAGACTATAGCTATAAGCACAAATTTCTGTTCACTGCATGCAACAAAAAAAAAACCCTCTGAAGATGAACAGCAAGAGTGTTTGTGATGGTGGGGGATGATGAGATTGTCCTGTCTGCCTCTCGCAGTTTTGGATGAGATGTGACAGCAGTGCTTCATAGCACCATCTGGCTCTGGGGATAAAAATCATCAATGCTAAAACCTCCCCAACAAAGCAAGTAATGAATGAAGAGGCTCCTTTGCCAAGGAGATGTACAAAGACTGGCCCAAACTTTCTCATCTCCCATTCTCCTCTCTCTGTTGTTTATGCAGGAGAATGATAAACAGCACCATCCGAACAGAACAGACCCAAGTATGTGCCCACAGCTCAGTCCAGCTCACTGGGAATTTCACATTACAAAAACCAGCAACTTCCTCACACAAGCCAAAACAATGTAATGAATAAATCCCCATCTGAAATGACCTCTTCTAATTAGAAAGAAAAATTAAAATCTTAATATGCAATGGGGTCTAAAAGTCTGAGACGACATCAAAAAATTAATTTTGAATAAATAAACAAAAAAACAAGTGAATAAATAAAATTAATTTTTTTTTAATGTTAAAAAAAAAGTTAAATAAAACAAAAAAGTATTTTTCATTTATGTATGTTATAGTGAAGACGGAGAAGGAGATATACACATACTGTACATACATACGTACATACACACACACACACACACACTACACACTATGTGTGTGTATTTTATTTATTATATTTTAATTTTTTAAAGTTTAGCCAAATCAATATTTACCCTATTAGAATTCATATTAAAAGCATTTAGAAGGAATAATTAAAATCTCAACATACTGTGTGGACTAAACTGAAAATTGACATTTCTATACATTTTAAATAAATAAATGAATGAATAAAATAAAATAAATTAATGCAAAGATAGAAGTATATAAATTTACATTTTATATATTATTAAATTATGAATTATATAAAGTTAAATTGAAAAGTTAAATAAAAATAAATAACATTTACATAGATAACAAATATATAGATGTATATAAATGTAGTTTTTAAAATTAAATATAGTTTTTAAATTTTACTTTATATAATTCTCTCTCTCTCTCTCTCTCTCTCTCTCTCTCTCTCTCTCTCTCTCTCTCTCTCTCTGTCATTGAGCTCAGCTCCAGCAATGAACTATTACAATTATACACTTATTTTCACATAACTATGAGAAGCATTAAACATGGACTATTACAATTAATAGTTGCCGTACTGTTGCCGTACTGTATTAAGGCTTTAATCAGGAAAAAACTGTATATTAAAAGCTAACATAAGCAGTAGCAGGACATTAAGAAGCACACTAGAGACGGTTTAGCCAATCACAACACACTGGGCTAGCTAACCAATCAGAGCCCATCACCTATTTCTGAAGGAGGGGCTTCAAAAAAGAAGGAAATTGATCAGCGCGTTTCTCAGAGAAGGGACAGAGCGGTGTGGAATAAAGGTAAATTATGTGAAAAATAATGCGTTTTTTTTTTAAATGAAGCATTAACACATGTTAGACTGCACCCCATAAACACAATCAAGCTTAGAAAACAACCACTGAACCACCCCTTTAAGACACGAAACGATCGGTCTGTGCAAGAAACTGAACAGTATTTATATCATTTTTTTACCTCTGATTCACCGCAATGTCCAACTGTCCTGAGCGCATTCACAACATCTGGCACGTGACGTGTGTACGTGCTCTGGCATAGTAGACGCATGAGTGGAAGCGATCTGTCGCGTGTATACGTCACTCATTGGATGTTGTGAACGCGCTCAGGAAAGTTGGACATTGCGGTGGATCAGAGGTAAAAAAATTATATAAATACTGTTCAGTTTCTTGCACAGACTGATCGTTTCGTGTCTTAAGACCTCAATGTATCGTCACGAGCCGCAGGGTTTAATTTGGTTTTGTCTGTGTATGTTTTTTTTTTACTCTCAAAGCCATGGAGCCCATTGACTGCCATTATATGACTGACAGACTGCAACGGTTTGCGTTAAAAATCTTCGTTTGTGTTCTACTGAAGAAACAAAGTCACCTACATCTTGGATGCCCTGGGGGTAAGCAGATAAACATCACATTTTCAGTTTCAGTTCATTTGCAGTTAATGCATTCCAATTAATTCCTGCAACAACAAATTTACTCCATTTGAGGGGGAAAAAATAAATGTTATTTAGACGGTTATATAAATGTCAAAACCCTACACATTTTCATTTTCAAAAATCATTTAGCATCAAGATGATGCTTTCATAATTGATACTTAAATGCATTTCTGATTTATACAGATCACACATATAGAATCTCAGTCTCCACATTCAGTTTATGGGGAAAAAGACTAAGAGCAGAGAGCGGGAGCAGTTTTATCTAACTCCATCTTTGCCAACATGATACACAACAATGCATGAAATATGCATTCTTATTGATTTCACACCCACTCTGAATGAATTAACCTATAGCACAGATCCATACTCTCAGGACGCACCAGCATGCCTGGAAAAATATAAAATGATATTGGCTAAAATATATAATTCATATAAATAGTAACACTAACCTCCCATTCACTATGTGTTCACACATAATGAAATATAGGGCCAAATGAGCTGCAGAACATCCCACTCTTTTCTGTTGTGATCACACATCACTAGCAATAGATATATCGTCTGATCCTCCAAGGATCAAATGAACGATTTCAAGCAGAGAAGTAAATTATTTGCCTTTAGGACTATACATTGCTATTTAAAAGGGTTTATGGACATCTCAACTATTCACACTTAAACATCAGATTCTGTCGGTGGATACACATGCTCAAAAGTTACTGTTCAAAATATACTGTTCTTTTTTTTTCTGAAAAAAATTAGGACTTATTTAGCAAGGACTCATTCGGTTTATTTAAAAATGACAATAAAACATTTATAATTTAAACAAAAAAAAATCCAGCACAGAATTTAAAAACATTTGAGTAATTGAGATTGTGGTTTGTGAGATTAAAAAATCTCAAGAACTTTTCCTAGTGGTCCTGCTAATTTTGTTTAAAAAATAAATATAACATATTTTAAAAAAGGCCATTGCAATTTTGTTCTCACAATTCTGAATTTTCCCCCTCACAATCACGATTTTATATCTCACTTTTCTTTTCAGAAATGCGAGCCATGAAATAAAAAATATAACTGCTACTTTTACTCTCACTATTCTGACTTTTGTTCCATAGTTTTCAACATTGATAATAATAAAAAAAAAAATGTTTCTTGAGCATTGAATCAGCTTATTAGAATGATTTCTGAAGGATCATGTAACATTGAAAATTCAGCTCTGCGTCACAGGAATAAATTACATTTTAAAATATATTAAAATAGAAAACAGCTCATGTAATATTTCACAATATTACTGTATTTCTGATCAAATAATTGCACCCTTAGTGAGCATAAGAGACATCTTTCGAAAAACATAAAAAGCCCAAACTTGTGAATAGAATTGTATATACCCCATTTCAAAAGTTTTACCCCAAAAGAAATGAATAGCAAAAAATGTTTATAAAATTAAAGGGGTCATATGACGCAATTAAAAATTTTCCTTTCTCTTTGACGTGTTACAAGCTCTTGGTGCATAAAGAAGATCTGTAAAGTTGCAAAGACTAAAGTCTCAAATCCAAAGAGATATTCTTTATAAAAGTTAAGAGTCAGCCACGCCTACCTAAAACGGCTCGTTCTAACACGCCCCCACATGTCTACGTCACGATGTGGAAAGATTTGCATAACGCCACCCAAATGTTCACGCAAAGAAAGAAGGCGTAACTTTTATTCTCACTGTAGTATTGTTGTTGCTGCCGCCATGTTGTGAAGGCACTGTGTGTTTCGTTGTGAAAGTGAAACTACTTTGTTTGGCCTTCCAAAAGAGGACGATATCCGCTTCGTCATGCCTGGAGCTGATCCGTGCTGGTCGCTGAGGAAATACATCAACTTCGCGCTGTGGATCACCGGATCGGCTTTCACCATGGACGAAGCGGAGTCCAGCCCGGGGTCGTCACATGTGGTTGCCACAAGGCCACCCGCCTCTGCTCACTCAAGCCGGCCTCTGCTCACTCTAGCCCATTCTAAAACAAATGCCTCGTTTATAATGGGTTTTAATGTTTTTGTGCAATAGACCACTATCTGAAGCAAACCATGAACTGCCATTTTCATGATTTAGATTACATAAAGCAAACAATATTGTAGGTGATATCCATCAGACAGAGAATATCTAAAACAAGTTCTTTCAGTGGAATTGCTTTGAACTGTCATTGACATGAATGGAAATGTTAATGGATAGCTCTCTCTAGCTATTACAGACGTCCTTGCTTAGTGCAGTTTTAACAATGTTTGTGACTAATACATTTAACTCAAATGTTTCTGCCTTGGTGTTATTGCATTAGAGGTCAATAGCCATTGATCACCACAGGCTCAGTTATGGATCAGACATAAAGGAGAAATTAAATAAATGACCCATAAAACAGTAACACAGAGCAAACATCGACACGCAGCATGTAATCGATCCTAAAACGCTCCTGCAGATATGATCTGAATATATATGTGGGTTCTACAAGGTGAATTAAATTGTAAGTTGAGGTTTATTGACCAAACACGGTTTGACTTAATCTGGAGTGCGAACTGAACACCCACATGCAAGTCAGCACTTAAACCCAGCAGGTCAAATAAGTGAGAGACTCTGACTCATCAACTAAGGGCCGTTTTAGAGCGAAACTGGTGCATGGTGTAAACATAGCTTTATTGGTTTTATTCCATAAGTTTTGCTTCATTACACCCTCCCAGGCACTCGATACCCTCATATATGATTAAACCCTCTCCCCCATCAGTAACCACATACTGAGAGCCAATTCAATGTCCCACCCTCTCAAAGTGCTCTAACAATCAGAATATTTACGAATGCAGCTCTTTACGAACTGCATGAAACTGATGCTGATTTAGACAATAGCCCAGTTGGTTAATGATTACGTTCGGAGTAAACAATGAATATTCATGTCATCTGCTGGTGTTGGTCCATTGTGTTTTTTGAAAACCAACCTCACTGCACCCGTTTACCAAGAAATTTTGGAGCACTTCATGCTTCCTTCTGCTGACCAGCTTTTTGAAGATGCTGATTTCCAGCGCATTTTAAGGAGGACTGTTTCCTGATCCTGGTAGAGTAGACTACAATGCCGGCTGTTCTGACTCACAGACTGTAAGTACGTTTTTTATATTTAAAGAATTTGCCACTGACGATTCAAACGCGAGTTTTGAGCAGTGTAGAGTAGCGTTTGTAGTTTGTCATTTCTCCGATCACGAATGCAGACATGGTTTTATGTTTACGCGGCGCGATGCAATGCAACACGTAAAAAGACAGTATAAGTCATTATAATCCGTAATTATGTTCCCACTGGATGCAACAAATGCCTCATTTATAATGGGTTTTAATGTTTTTGTGCAATAGACCACTATCTGAAGCAAACCATGAACTGCCATTTTCATGATTTAGATTACATAAAGCAAACAATATTGTAGGTGATATCCATCAGACAGAGAATATCTAAAACAAGTTCTTTCAGTGGAATTGCTTTGAACTGTCATTGACATGAATGGAAATGTTAATGGATAGCTCTCTCTAGCTATTACAGACGTCCTTGCTTAGTGCAGTTTTAACAATGTTTGTGACTAATACATTTAACTCAAATGTTTCTGCCTTGGTGTTATTGCATTAGAGGTCAATAGCCATTGATCACCACAGGCTCAGTTATGGATCAGACATAAAGGAGAAATTAAATAAATGACCCATAAAACAGTAACCACAAACATCGACACGCAGCATGTAATCGATCCTAAAACGCTCCTGCAGATATGATCTGAATATATATGTGGGTTCTACAAGGTGAATTAAATTGTAAGTTGAGGTTTATTGACCAAACACGGTTTGACTTAATCTGGAGTGCGAACTGAACACCCACATGCAAGTCAGCACTTAAACCCAGCAGGTCAAATAAGTGAGAGACTCTGACTCATCAACTAAGGGCCGTTTTAGAGCGAAACTGGTGCATGGTGTAAACATAGCTTTATTGGTTTTATTCCATAAGTTTTGCTTCATTACACCCTCCCAGGCACTCGATACCCTCATATATGATTAAACCCTCTCCCCCATCAGTAACCACATACTGAGAGCCAATTCAATGTCCCACCCTCTCAAAGTGCTCTAACAATCAGAATATTTACGAATGCAGCTCTTTACGAACTGCATGAAACTGATGCTGATTTAGACAATAGCCCAGTTGGTTAATGATTACGTTCGGAGTAAACAATGAATATTCATGTTATATATAGACATATACATTTATTTATTTATTTTTGTAAAATTCTATAAATTTTTGTAGAATTAAATGTATACATATAAGCAAATATTCTCAGCTTAGTAGACTTTGTTAATTCACAGTTTGATCACAGTTACACTGTAATACCCAACAGTGAAATTAACTAAAAAGTATTTCATTTCACTTATAGTCTCTTTGCTATAGATATATTAGCACATGCAAATGTAAATGCAATTACATTGAGTTATCTTTGTTATCTTTGTAAAAACTTCAATGTAATTGCAATTTAACAATTGTGTGTAGTACAAAGACAAAGTTTAAAATTCCACTTGTTTAATATTTAAGTAAACTTTAAAAATCAATGTACCCGATTAATTTTTTATTAGGGGTTACAGTGATTAAAATTTTACTCAAACTGTGCGAACGATAGTCAAACCCTCCCTGATGTTGGCAAATCAATAAAATACTGTAAAGACCTTCTACTAAACAAATCATCTGTCAAGACTCTGTATCTGTTAACGACTTTTACCTCATACAAAAACATGGATACAGCGGTGAGTTTAAGATGAGTTATCGATATTTTTGTTCTGTTTTAGAAGAGAAAAACTGCAATGTTGAAATGTTATATTTCAGTTCATTTTGTCATCTTTTATGAGGGCACTAGCATACAGATGTCCTCAAAGCTGGACTAAAAGAGTCTCAGAGTCACGTACGCTCAGAGGTCCTGCTGTTTAGAGTCTTACTCAAAGACTGCAGATTGTGAAAATGCTGATCTGAGTCCTAAAAAGGTTTTAAAATACGTTCAAGAACAGCATGGGGTGACGATGTACTGAGCTTAAAGCTGACAGCTAGTAACCAGATGGATGCTGGTTACTCCTGGTAGGAAGTCACCACAGTGTCGATGAAAAAGGCATTTAAAATCGAATTTCTCTAGAGAATTATTGCTGTAATAAAAATATATAATATGTTTCTGTGGGAAAAAAATGCTAAATGAATTATAACAGTAAAAAATAACCTTCATATTACAGTGTTTAGAAATGGAGCAAGATCTTCCTAATAAGGTTAATTACAAGTATGAGTAACTGTTTTTATTACGTGGTCACTATTGCTTTGTCTTTTATCACAGATAGTTTGATATGTACTGATTATTTATGTGTTTTTAACTTAAAGCATAGCAGCGTACATCTGTGAAGGCTGTAGGCTGTCAAACATACACAACTATTAGCCAATGATAGCAGTGGGCGTTTACTTCTGAGTCTTCAATCTGCCACACCTATTCAGACAGAGCATTCTGATGAGGGGGTCAAGAAAAGGGGACAGAAAATAGTTTTTTGATGTAAAAATCTTGATAACATTATAAGTGGACCTCAGAGAACAGTACAAAATAAAAAAACAAAGGCAGTTCATGACCCCTTTAATGTCCTCCTGCAGTCAATAAATGTATCCCTTAAAACTCATCTTTGATAATCAAAATGATATTTAAACTTTTTTTCCCATGAAAGCTATTTCTTAATTTCTTACAACGCCTTGAACAAAACTCTCCACCCTTACCTCACGGAGTATACGTGAATCCATAAATATGCTAATTAGTCCCCGCCTCCACCTAATCACAGAAGCTCGGACCCGCTCCACTTTCACTCAGTTATAATCACTAAAAAGCTGTCACTCATCTTCAGAAAGTTATCACAAAGTTCCATTATAATTATTTACTCATAAGTGTCAACACTTATGATTCGCAAGCTTGCATAACCCTGTAATAAAAGTCAGCCCTGTAATAAAAACTCCAGCATTTTGAGCTGTGAGTGGATTCTGACTAACTTAAATGCCTCTGATTGGCCACAGCATTCAAGAAATCGACAAATGTGTCTGTGATTGGCTGCATTGCTCTACACTGCAAATACACATTGTAAATAGAAACCTTGGTCTCACTTTATTTTAAGGTCCAATTCTCACTATTAACAAACCATTAACTATGACTTTTGCCTCAAACTCCTAATTTGCTGCTTATTAAGAGTTGTTAAGTTTAGATATTGGGTAGGATTAGGGATGTAGAATATGGTCATGCAGAATATGTGCTTTTAATAAACAGTCAATATGTTAATAATAGGCAACTAGTTAATGATGAGAATTGGTCCCTAAACTAAAGTGTGTTGACTGACGAAGTTGCACATGGAAATAGCATTAAAAACTTGATTTTCTCCATGGGGCTCTTTAACTTTTAAAGTCCACAACAAAGTAATGCATAAAAATGCATGTCCTCTACCTCATACTCAAACTAAGGGGTATGGTTCTCGCTTCATGTGCGAGAGGTCCCGGGTTCAAATCCCGGACGAGCCCCCACTTGTTACATTCCCCTAAGCGTCTAGGGGTCAGAAGGGGAAGTAACAAGGAGAAAAAAAAGTAACGAGGAAACGATACTCTCAATACTCTGTCCCAGAGTGAAGATGACACCAGTTGATATAAAGTGTGTTGACTGATGAAGTTGTACATGGAAATAACATTAAAAACTTGATTTTCTCCATGGGGCTCTTTAACTTTTAAAGTTCACAACAAAGTAATGCATAAAAATGCATGTCCTCTACCTCATACTCAAACTAACAACATATTACACAACCAGACGAATTAACACGTACAGCTGCCGCTTCCTTCAGCATCTCTTAACAGCCTTTAAAAGTATCATAAAATCCTCAGCTGATTTTATTCGTTCCAACAGCTCTCACGTTACTCTGTGTTAAGTATGACACCCTGAGGCCTGACAATTTTACGCTTAAGTTTATTGGCTGCAGTAAAAGACAAGTGAAAGCCTCCTGCCCTTGTCATCTTTAGTGGAGGATCCGTCGCGTCCGTGTAAATGTCTGTGTACCTTACAACCTCGTTTGCTTTCAGTGCCATCATGACACCTGCATTCTGAGCCACTTACGAAAAGTGAGCTCATCATGTGCTGACACGATCAGAGGGAAGGGTTATGGGTCTCCTCCGGTGGGTTAGGTCATCATGACATAAATTGCATCTCTAGAGCATGTTCAACAGCTTCAATTCATACTGTCGCTCTCACCTGAACAGAATCTTAAGTCCCTGAATTATGGATCTGCGAGGAAAGTCACAAGAGCAGCTGAATTCACACTGTAATTTACCCACAAATACACTCGTGAACAAACTTAAAGCCAAGGGCAATTGAAACAGGAGCTATTGCTTGAGTCTGACCCACTGCTATAGAAACGTGCAGAGAAATGTATCTAAAACTAATTTTTTTTTTTTGTTGTTTTTATAGCCAAGGACTCATGTGATGGTATAGTATAGTATATATTTATTTAATGCCATGTCAGCATCAAAGGCTATTTTCATGGCAAAAACAATTTAAAAAAATACAAGTATAACAAATACAATAAAAACCAGCAAACAAACAAACAAACAAGTTATATCACCCAAGATTTTTTTACATTACCATGTGATAAAAAATTCTACAAATTTTCCTGGCAAAATTTTACTAAATAACTCTAAGTTAGTTCACTTCATAATTTTTTTTTCTCTGTACATTAAAAGCTGGACAGTCCAATAAAATATGTTTCTCATGTGATGGTATGTTTTTAAAAATACATCTGTGACCATGCATCAGTTTAATTCTATATTAATGCACAAAGCTGCTACATTGCTTGGTAAACTGTAAAAAGCTTAAAATTAGCTACAATAATTGGTGGATGAAATGGATTTTTTTCATTTGATTATAAACATAAATATGTAATAATTTATTGAGCATTAAAGTGATTTGAACTCAAGTCAAGAACACTCCTTATATCTGAGATAAAAATCACCATGACAGACAGTCTCAGATTATTTTTCATTTTACATGCCTCAAGTAAAATCATTTATGAAAATATTAGAATATATTGAAACAAAGTTTATTAAGTTAAATAAAAAAAAATTACATTTGAATTGTTTTTTATATTTTCAATCATTCTGGTTAGTTGTTCTAAACCTGCAGCTGCAAGAATTAAACTTCTGCAATTAATTCAGCCTGAACCACTTAAACACTAATTCAACCTCATCTATTTTATTTTTTGTAAACTTCAAGCTTAGAAAAAATTATTCTAACCAACAGCAATGCCATCGTTGGGAAATTTACACCTTTTTGCATACTAAATTGTGAATGGTCTCATCTTTGTTGCATATGACCACTGAAAGCCATGTTTACACTGCACAGAAAATGTTTCATATTGATTCTTATAACAACAAGACACTTACTGAGTGTCATGACAACAGAATTTCATTTATACAGAACCAAACCATAAAACCTAAAATTACCTAAAAACGTAATAGCAATTTAACAACTACAAAATTTCATAACAGCCATTTTACTGATTTACAAACAATAAATAGATGTGTATCTCCTGAAGTAAATACCAGTTAATTTTGTAACATGGTGCAAGCATACCATTTGAACAGGGAGAAATAAGCCATGATAAGCTATTATCAGCTTCCATTACCAGCCATCATGTAACTTCTAATCCAATTACAAAAATCATTACAAAAGATTAAAAAAAATTATAATAATTCTGGACAATGCTGATGCTTTGCCAAACAAAACACAGATAGCCTTCAATTCTCTATAATACTCATCAACAGAAAACTGTTGGTGTATATCACATCAGTGACATCTAGGTTATTGATTTTTCTGAAACCCAGACCATGTCACTGGCTCAAACAACCAAACAAACAAAACAAAAATGACTGATAATAATCTCCGGCTCCTATAGAAAAGGTCATCATGTGTGTTAAGTGGGTAGCATGAGCGCACGGATGTGTCCTGAATGTCACTGCACATCTGAAGGTCTCATTAGCTATAACCCTTGTAGCACACACACTTTTCTAGATATTTCAAGTTAACACACCATAAACACAAGCTGCATAGTCTGTTTTCACGACATTCTTC
Source organism: Sinocyclocheilus anshuiensis (assembly GCF_001515605.1). Taxonomy (NCBI): domain Eukaryota; kingdom Metazoa; phylum Chordata; class Actinopteri; order Cypriniformes; family Cyprinidae; genus Sinocyclocheilus; species Sinocyclocheilus anshuiensis. The sequence continues at coordinate 302,717 of NW_015552593.1, read as the reverse complement.
ATCTCACAATTCAGAATTAAATATAAAGATTGCAATATAAACGACTATTTCTGAGATGAAAATTTCCATGGCAGAAACAAAAAAAACAACTGTGAGATGTGCCAAAGAAAAGTCAGAGGTGTAAACTAAGACTTCTGAAAAAAGATAATAATAATAATAATAAGTCAGAACTGCAAGATATAAATTCAGAATTCTGAGAAAAAGTCACAATTGAGATATAAACTCAGAATTTCAAAAAAGAAAGACAAAATTCCGCATGGCTAAAGAAAAACTAAATTCAAAACTGTTTAGCAATTAGTAATTGAATACATTCCAATAACTAAACAAACTCAAGTAAAAGGAACATTAAGCATGCCAATGATGCATTGATTTTTTTTTTTATATATATAATTCTTTTTTTTTTTTATCAATTTTTATTAATTAACAATTTCATATTTTTAATCCTTAAATCAAATTAAGACTTGCTTTGATTGTCATATAAGCAAGATGGAATAGTTCTATCTCAAATGGTTTCGGAGAACTGCCAACCAGAGAGCAAACTGAGTTGTACCTTCACCATCAACATTGTCACTATGTAAAATTATAAATCATTTTGAAATCTCAGCTTTTTCTACATTAGATGGTTCAATCAACCTTTAAAATAGCCTGTGTGTGACAAATTAAAAGTTGGATTTTGTACAGGGCACAAGCAGGCAGTTGTTTGATGATGCGTGTCCTATACTGTGGCGTTCCTGTGAGAAACTGAATTGCTGCAAGAAGATTCAGTGCTTCAGATTTCTTCCTCTTGTTTTGTTCTCCCTTTCTGCCTCTCAATTACTACTAAAGATTAATATTTCAGCAGATGGAGCCACAGAGGTCCAGCGAAACTCCAATTCTCCAGCCCTGTCAATGAGATCTTCTGAAGAAGAAAAAGTCTGTTCTACCTCATGTGGATCCAAGACGAAAGATGTCAGAACCTTTCACATGCATTAAATCCTACAAGCCCAAATCTTCATGACAGATCAACTCATCAGATACTGCGGGTCCAGTTGTCTCTCTCTATCCTGGCTCACGTCTCTACTTTCTCTCTCTCTCTTCCTCCCTCGCTCCAATCCATTTCCCATTTAAAGTGTCCTGGAATCTTCCTGCAAATGTCAATTAATAGACAAATAGATTTCATCTCCTCTGCTGCACTCCTGCAGTCATGGTGAATGAATCTGACCTTTCTATCCTCTCCATGGTGATATTGTTTGATATGTTTTTTTAATCTTATTTTTAGAGGGCTTGCGGGAATGTTTAACAGTATGTTCCTTCTGGTTGTCCCTTCAGAATTTTACAGAACAAAAACAAAAATGTATTTCCCAGGCCCCATGGTACAAAATTAACACCTGTCAAATGTAAGTCAGTATTGGTTTGGAAAGTACAAAAACTAAGTTAAGTATCAGCAGTGGTTGATAACTTTATCAGGGACTGAAACAATACATGGTTTACATCAAATTATTGGAATAACACGATTTATCGCTGATATAAGAGACACAAATGATTTGAATCATAGATATAAATAGTAACATGAAAAAATGTTGCTACATCTTCTGAAATTTTACTTCAGTGGAAATATTATAACAAGATGTTTATTCCTCTAACAAATCAAAATATGTCTTCATGTTTTTGTGCCGATGCCATTTTATGAGGCAGAGACTGATTATCTCATATTTCTAATATTTGAGTGTTGCCAGAAATTGCATTATCAAAACCATTAAAAAATAAAAGCCAAATATTTTGTCAAAGGGACATACTGTAAATATAATCCTTAATTTAAAAAAAAAAAAGGGAAATTCTGAGAGTGTCAAAAATATTAAATATTTATTTTATAAAAAAGTTGTTTTATCCAAGTTAATTTCAGACCCTGGCAGTGCCCTTGTACACAGAAACTGAAAAATTCAAAGAGAGAGGCTAGATGAATTGTTTGGGCATGGCATTAATAATTAGATTTTTTTCTAAATGAAATATTAATAGAGAACATTGAGGACATATCAGCCACTGTGTGTGCCGTACTTGAGCCTGGAGCATGTGTTGCTGCTCTTTAATTCAGTCTTCATGCTCTTGGTCTGTTCACTGATAAGAGCTGCTTTACAAACCCCTCACACACTCACATATTCTAGAATGACGTCTGACTCACACCTAAACTAAGCTGTTCAGTAGAAATGAGCAAATGAACTTCAGTTCAAAGTGAACCTGTTGATCTGAAAACATACAGAAAAATGTTGGAATAACATGATCATTAGAATATCCTTATTCTGTGGACCCTTTAGATTTACTTTTAACAAAAAAAAAAACACCACAGTACTCCAAGTTGTTTCAAAGAATACATATTCATATTAAAGCTGCAAGCAGCGATGAAAGGGCCCTCGCACCCGGGCTCACCGCCACCCGGTGTCCATAGGAAAACAGCAAACATTGGACAATTCTCTTTTAAAGTGGTAAATATAGGAGGAATGTCGTCAAAATAATTTATATCTGCCAAATTTCCTGCTGCCAACAGGTGGCACTATGATTATAACTGAATATTGGCATGTAGATGTCTTCAGCACAGGACTCTTACCAAACATGTAAAGTTCAGGGCAGATTGGACATTGCATGCTAAAGGCACAATATGTCATTTTTTGCCACAAGAGGGCGCGTATTCAAAACAAACAAAGAAACAAAGGTGTAGTTAGATGACGCCATGACTGAGTGTGGAATCATGGGAGTTGTGGTCTTCATCCCCACAGCCGAAGCAATCCGATGGGACTCAGGCAGAAATCATGTTCATGGATGAGCTAATGTATTAAAGATTTATTAACGTCGTAGTATGAAGCAGAGTGAGGCGGAAAGCCGTCGAAGCGAAACGAGGCCGCTGAACGAGCGTGACACATGGCTCGAAAGCAGCGGAGCTTTTATTATGCCACAGTCGACCGCTTCCGCTCCTTCCGGAAAGCAGCGGAAGTAAGCAGCGCTGTTTTATCATACTAGATACATTTGAACGTTCTGTTATTATAATGCTACTCTGTGCGGTCGTCACCTGTTTAATAAAATGCATAGCATATTAAAGCGTCTTTGGTGTTTCCATGTTTTCTACAAAATAAAACCGGAAATCGAGGGTGTATGACGTCATTGGCAGGCGACACAATGACACTATGGACACGATTCGTGTCACTAGTAAAAATTGCTTATTTCTCTGTATTTAAACATTCTTCGAAACATTTGGGATAACGTAAGTACACAAGTCAGCAAAATATATAAAACTGTTCTAGTGGTTTTTGGATATTTTTATAAAAAATTCTTACATATATTGTGCCTTTAAAGTTAGTGTAAAACAAGAAATTTCCTGTTGCCAGCAGGTGGCACTATGATTATAACTGAATATTGGCCTTAAGATGTGTTCAGGCCAGGACTCTTATCAAATGTGAAGTTTGGGGCAGATCGGACATTGAATGTTTAAGTTAGTGTGAAACAAGTCATTTCCTGCTGCCAGCAGGTGGCGCTATAATTATAACTGAATATTGGCCTTTAGATTTGTTCAGGCCAGGACTCTTATAAAACGTGTGAAGTTTGGGGCAGATTGGAAATTGTATGCATGAGTTACAACAACTTCCTGTTTCATGGTATTAATAGCATGCTTTAGCAATTAGTAAGTGTTGCTAGCATGTTTGAGTATATTTCTAGCATGTTAACACACAATGACATATTTTACTGTGTTGCTAATAGTGCATCACAGTGTTAACCATGTCACTTCCTATTGAGACAGTAGGTGGTGCTATGACTATAACTGAATCTTTGCATGTAGATGTGTTCAGGCCAGGACTCTCATCAAACATGTTAAGTTTCGGGCAGATTGGACACTGCATGCCTGAGCTACATCAACTTCCTGTTTCACTGCATTAATAGCATGCTTTAACACTTAGCTAAGTGTTGCTAGCATGTTTTTTCATGTTTCTAGCATGTTGCCAGCCTATGTAACACTTGCTTTTTAATATGTTGCTAGGAGTCCATTACAGTGTTAACCATGTCACTTCCTGTTGCCAGCAGGTGGCGCTATGACTAACCAAATATGGGCATGTGTTCAGGATAGGACCCTTATCAAACTTGTTAAATTTGGGGCAAATTTAATATGATACATTTTAATGATAACCCTCACCAAATGATAACCCTCACCAAATTTGAAGATGATCTGATTAAAACTGTAGGAGGAGTTTGTCAAAGTACGAGGCCTGGAAATGGCAAAAACTGCACAAAAGATGTACAGGAAATTCAAAATAATGTACTTCCTGTTGGGTTTTGGATTTTGTACCAAGAGACTTTTTTGTAGGCAATGGTGTGTTACATGTGTGTACCAATTTTCGTACATGTACGTAAAACGTAGCTCGAGATGTAGATATTTACTCTAATACACTCAGTGTAAATAGCTTCTCCCGTATTAGAGAGCGTTAAGTGTTTCTGCACCTGTTCTGACACCTTGGCCTCAGTTACTAAGAAAGATAAAACAGCAGAGCAACTCTATTTCATTTCCGATGCTTCCTTATCTTTCCTTTGCTTGGTTCACAAAGCTTCCTTGCTTGGTCTTCCTCATTACATTGTCATGTACGAACTAGAAAAAAGAAATGCCTACATTTTGCTTTGTTCATTTTTACCCTTGTCCTGACTCTTTCACTATAATAACCATAAAATCGCATCATAAAATCCATTAAGCCTTCATGTTTTACAGTCCTGAGTGGCATCTCAATCCGCAGACGTCTGAGTCACTCACAATGCTCTGGTTGAAAAGACTGCCATCTTTGACCTTTTTTGTTGTTTATGTTTGTCCTTGGGAGCAATAATGTAATTTGCTTATAGAGACAGCCTCTTAACAAAATACAGAAATTCTATAGCTTTTCTGCTGTATAATATAGAGCCAACTGGTGAGACTTCAATAAGAAATCAAATACTGCTGGATACGTCAAGGATGTTCTTGAAAATAAAACGGGCCAGTGAATTATATTAGTACGGCATGTTAAGATTCAAGAGTTTCTCTAAAGAAGAAAAGCAGAACAAAGATCCACATGAATATTACTTCATTTGAATTCAACCGCAACAGAATGCAGACATTTCAATGAGAGCTAATGTTATTCAACTTTAGAACAATGATCTGGTTACCAGCCCTGAGACTTCACCGCCACACCAAGCACTGGCCATGAACCATGTTTATCAAACCTACAAATATCATTCCAAAGAACCAAACATCAGACGTCCATAAGACTGTTAAGAAGACGCATTAAGAAACGTTTCCATTGGTTTCATTCACTGTACAACTAATAATAACACCTTAAGAGCATTGCAGACCTCAGCATGTGCCGTTATTATACATTTAAAAGCCTGGTTTTGTGAGAGTGCACCTACTGCTCAGCAAAATGAAAATTAATTCCGTTAAGATAACCAAACTGTGTAGAATTTGGATTTTTAAGTGCACTACTAATCAGGCAGCATTAAGAGTCTTATGTACAGGAGTAGTAAAGGTTTGTCTGAGTCATAAAACAGGAACATACAGCCAGACATTCTCTGAGAATTAAGTGGAACTGGCCCTTCACTAAGCCTTAGAAAGGTAACTGTATAGAGTCCTACTTTAGCTAACATTGCTATATGACACTTAAGAAAAACTTATGTTTGGATAGATTTAAACAGGAGTTCAAATTCAAATATAATTTTCAAATCTTCAGAAATTCATGCAGGGTCATTCCCTGTCAAATCAACCAAATTTCAAAAAATTACCCGGCTCATATTTTAGATTTTGCTAATATTTTTTCTGAAGACAGACAGACATGTATAGTGATGAAAGCCAAAATATTAAATGTCATGGATAAATATTTACTGAGTTATCCACTATTTTGCAGAAGGGGGTCAAAATGGCAATTTTCATCTGAGATTCAGAGGCAAATTACAGGGGGGGTAAAAATGACTTCAGAAAGATGGCAACATCATAATGTTATTTTTACACAGAGATTGCAATCTTTGTTGCATTATGTGCCAATGGTGGCCATTAAAAAATGGGGAAACAACACTTTTCAAGTTTTTTCTCCAAAGTTTGCATGCCTGTGACTCAAGACGTATTAAAGATATCTTAATGTCCTTTTAAATATTGGGTCTTAACAAACTTCCCTTTTGGCATCTTAGATCCCAAAAGAAAAGTTTATTAAGAACTAGAATCTAAAATCATATTGCGATATCTTTAATACTTCTTGAGTTATAGGCATGCAAACTTTGGAAAAAGAACATTTATGACACTCAGACAGGTATGTTCAATGCAGTTATTTTGACAGAAGTAAACGAGATACATCTCTAGTTTCAACATTATTTGTTTTTCAGACATTCCTCTTTAAAAGAAAAGAAGTACCATACTTTTGCAAATTGACCCACATTTGGTTTTTGACCACTGAAAGTGTACATTTTAACAATTTACTCCTGGAGCCACCGGGGTTTTACACCTGGAGCCATATTGAAATTCCAATATCTCTGGAACCGAACCATATAGGGCCTTAAAAATTAAGATGCCAAAAGGGAAGTTTGTTAAGACCCAATATCTAAAAGGGCATTAAGATATCTTTAATGCTTCTTGAGTTACAGGCATGCAAACTTTGAAGAAAAAACATGAAAAGTGCTGTTTCCCCATTTCTGAATGGTCACCATTGGCACATAATGCAACAAAGATTGCTAAAGTCAACAGATTTTACTAACATACCTACCAATATCTGTGTAAAAATAACATTATGATGCTGCCATCTTTCTGAAGTCATTTTTACCCCCCTGTAATTTGGCTTTGAATCTCAGGTGAAAATTGCCATTTTGACCCCCCTCTACAAAATAGTGGATTACTCAGTAAATATTCATTCATGACATTTAATATTTTGGCTTTCATCACTATACATGTCTGTCTTTCTTCAGAAAAAATATTAGCAAAATCAAAAATTTGAGCCGGGGATCTCTGGTTGAGTCGACACGGAATGACCCTGCAGTGGATTCAAATACAGTAGGGAATGTTGCTACTAAATTAAAATGAATAAATATAGGCCTATGTATTGCTTTAGCTCATAAAGCCTACAGTACCTAGTAAGTTGTTAACTTTAACAGCCTAATCTGGTTGGCTGGCTTTAGCTGGTCTTCCAGCCTGATCATTGCTGGTTTGCGGTTGGTTTTAGAGGGGTTTTGACCACTTCTTTAGCTGCTCAGGGCAGGAGACCAGCTGACCAACTGAACACCAGCTTAGCCAGACTGGGAGACCAGCTAAAACCGCTTCCAACTTATGCTGGTTTTAGCTGTTGTTTTATAAGTATATCACTTATATCCTAATCACTTTTAATAAGTCTATAGCTTAACAAGGCTATCACTATTTAAATAAGTCAAATTTTACCGTAAAATAAGCCCAGAGTTTACTGTGAAATAACGGCAAGAAAATACTTAAGTATTGAGGATGCATGCAATGATGCCTGAGCCCAGTTCACAAACTAATTTTTTAATGCATGCATGTCATGGATCAGAATCAATTCATGAACAACTGACTATTTTTATTTTAATCTTTTTTCCTTCAAAAACTCAACAGTCAGTTGAATCCGTCAGTTGAAATCAATATCAAGTTCTTATTACCGCCAGAAATAGTTTAATATATTATTTTCCCCAAAATATAAGTGAAAATGACATTTTAACTGAAATACTATATGTAGGCCTATAGCCCTACTTAAATTAATCAGAAGTGCATTGCATTGGGGAATGTATATTGATAGCCTATACCCAGCCATAATTCACTTACACTAATTTTGTAATATCAGTAATCACTATCAAATAAGGCTTCTCTTTTTTAGTTTGTGGTATTTGCCTCGATTAAAGTGTGGAGACGGCAAATCAAATCATGTCAGTTTAATTGAATAATTTCTTTAAAGAAAAACATTTGATAAATGCTTTGCAATGTCACACTTCATTCCAGCCCACGAGGGAATAATATCCATTTAATATTGACCACTTTAAGAGCACATTATAAACATGCTGCTGGCAGAAACATCCAATGTAGGGCAATGTCTAGGATGGGGCATAGTCAATCATAATCGGTTCAATAAAATGCATCATACATAACTGTACAAACATTTTGAACTGTAAACAGAGGGGCGAAAGATCAGAATGAATTATGATTATGGTATTGCTTCGATTCATAAAATAAATGATTTGGATGCACATGTTTGAGCACTATGAGATAAAGCTTGTCATTTTAATAAAGAATCAATTCCAGTTTTAATTAGTTTCTCTCTTTTCCTCCTTCTCAATCCCGCCATATATTGATTAACTTCAACAAATCACATTTAAACGTTTCCAGCATGATCAATGGACATACCAACACACAATACTGAAGAAAGGGGTCCAGCACAGAACCGTGCAAATAAAATAGTGTTTTCTGTCTCAAGTTCATCTCAAACAAAATTCATGGATCCCAAAGCAAAATAATCAAGAGCTCTTTCAGAACAACACATAGAAAGCAATATAACAAGCACATCACGTACACTGCTACATATATCATGGAGTGCTTTTTCGTTTTCCACTGAATTTCTTACCCGGATCTGATGCCAATGGATTGAGTTCTGCGTTTCTCTCCATTTCCAGTCTTTCAATCAGTGCGGCCAAACAGGAGCCACAGCGCCACCAAATGAACATGTGAGGAAATACACACACACAATAAGACATTAATGAGCACAAATCACACAGCCAAAAATATAAATATCAAATATGTATGTCATGTATGATTTATTAATTCAGAGCTGTGAGAAAGCATATGAAATGTTTTCCGATTCACACATGCATACGTGCTTTAAATACAAAGAGATCAGAAGTTGAGGATGAGTGAAAAAAGAAATAAAAACATTGTCAAATGCTAAAAAAAAGTAAGATCTTAACCCAGTAAATTCAATTTTTGTTTTAAGCCTTTTTAATAGACACCTCAGAGCTGAGCTTTTCTGGGGGCGTTTGATGGGGAAATTGCTTCTGAGGTTCCAATTATATTTCAAATTACGTTCAAATTAGGAATAATGAAAAATCCCTGCAGTTTAAAGAAGAGCAGGAGGATTGAATGACACTCAGAAAAGTGTAAATGAAGAAACACAGCAGGACAGCGGTGCAATAACTGTGTGCTTTATCCACATGAAATTGAATTTACATTAATTTGTCTGTTTTAATCTATTTTTAAACAACTTGATTATTATGCTGCTGATGTCTCCGTCTTGACTTGCTTGATCAAGTATTAAAAAGAAATCTGTTTTTTTTTTCTTTTGCACATCGGTATAAATAATTAATTCTTTAAGCTTCAGAAAATAATTAAAGTAATTGTTTTTCTGTCATGTTTGCTTGCACATAAACAATCTCGCGTTCTCATTGTGATTTATCTATATTAAACCGCAGAACCTTCTGTTTTGTCCAGTCTCTAATTATAAGAGCCGTTTGGGGAAAGTGTTTTTTGTTGCTCATGTGAGAGATGGTTCATGGATAATAACAAACTTTTATGAGAGAGATGAAAACACAAAGCAACCTTTAGGGAGAACTGTAAGTCAGTGAAGAATTTGAAGCTTTCAGCAAAGCTAAATTTATCCATATTATCACAGGAGTGCTGGTATAACTTTTAAAGCATTTTATGCTTCACAGACATTTCTAGTCCATTAGACGTTTTACACACATTACGTTCTGAGATTTGAGACATTTGGGGTAAAATGTCAAATGAAAAGTAGCTTTTAAATGCTATTAGAATTTACTTAGTTGGATCTTACCAACAAAGAATGGCAGCAGCATAAAATCAGTCTGATATTTTTAACACTTCATATTATTATGAATTCTGTATATTTAATGTCATACATAAAGGTGCAGGAGCTGCACCTTTGTAGGTATTTAAGCTGGAGTATTAAGTATAAAGTGGTATTTGAAGTTTAAAATGTCTTGATGGATTTGTTCATTACAAACATGCAGCTTTTGGCTTCACAAGACCTTAATTGATGAACTGGAATCATGTGGATTAGTGTGAGGTTTTTATCAGCTGTTTGGACTCTCATTCTGACGGCACCCATTCACTGCTGAGGATCCATTGGTGAGCAAGTGATGGAATGCTACATTTCTCCAAATCTGTTCTGATGAAGAAACAAACTCATCTGCCACTTTGATGGCCTGAGGTTGAGTAAAGTTTCAGCAAATTTTCATTTTTGGGTGCACTATTCCTTTAATGACTGCTCATTGCTAATTCTGTTTCGTTCATAAAGAATTAAATGTAATACATAAAGTATTTTCTCTCATAACATGTTTTTATGTAGAGATGTGATTTTTTTTTTTCAAATGTAAGAAAGAAAGAAAGAAAGAAAAAGAAAAAATGCATTCATTGTATAACTTTACATTTATTTGAAAAACATTGAGCATGTTCTTGGGAACTTTTCTTATTTTCAAACAATTAAAGTTCTTAAGTAAATATACTAATATAATTTATAATAATATAATTTAAATGCATTGTTTTTACAGATTTATATCAGCCAAAATTCATTTTAAATATTCATACAAATAAAATAAATTACTTTTTTAAAAGGTACACTAATGTGGATATTTTTGGCTGTGATAAGGTAAATATAAATGTTAAAAATAAATCTAACTATAATTTACTTTTGAATCAAAGTGCATTTTTAGAATAAAAACATCAATAGTTGCATCAGAAGTGGAGTCATTATGAGACATCAGTAAGTCACATTGTAAGTGTTTTGACAGCACAGATGAACTGCTTTATCATATCATGATTATTTTTCATGATATGATATGAGTTCTACAGTACCTATATTTTTAGTAAATTTTTAGTTGTTGACAGCCAAGCCTTTCTTATCCAGAGTCTTAAGTTCTGAGAGTGTTTTCAAAATACAATGAACTCTTTTATCTCAAAAGATTAAGAAAAATATCTCTATAAATATATAATAAACCTATTTTCAAAATTAAGGCACCAGCAATGTTTGTGTATGTGTGTGAAATGATCTGCACTGGCTTTAAAACAACAGTCAGAAAGATCCGACCAGTGAAGAGAGAGATGGACAGATGTCAGTCCTTCAGTATTTGTTCTAAAGTTGAGAGAAGGTTCCTGAGTCCGTACATGTAGCTCTCATCCGGACTGTCGCTGGGAAATACATGAGCAAAATCGATCATCTTCACCTCCACTGTCTCCTCCTGTCCAAACTGCTTCTTATCCCCCATTCCAATTTCCTCATCTTGCTCTTCTATACTTCCTCCATGTTTTCCGTTGGTGTTTCTCTCATGCTGAATGTCATGGCAGTATGGACGACTGTGTGTTAAACTGCTCTGAAAGCTCAAAGCCTTGCTCTGTGGCTCCCCCTGCTGATGTTCTGTTGCTGGATCAGCTGGCTTGTGTTTGGATTTATTGATTGTGTGAGGAGAGCCCTCATACACCAGCAGCAGAGAGCTGGCGTAGAAATGCAGCTCAGTCTGGATCTCAAACCAGCGGAGAATGCTTCGGATTTTGGAGATAATCAGAGAAACTGCATGCCTCTGTAGTTCTTGACCATTGTGGAAGAATCTGCTCAGGCCTAAGGGAATACAAATTCACAGATTCATTTTTGTGGCTTCATGATCAACGTGAACCGCAATTTCATTTTTAGCATTAATATAAACATAGTTCACATTATTACTAATTCTAATAATGTGTCAAATAATCAATCTATCAATCTATATCTATCTATTTATCTGTCTATCTGTCTGTCCGTCCGTCCGTCTTTCTATCTATCTATCTATCTATCTATCCAATTCTTTCTTTCTTTCTTTCTTTCTTTCTTTCTTTCTTTCTTTCTTTCTTTCCTTCCTTGATTTATCCAAGTCTAGAAACCACAATTAAAAATTATAAAATTAAAAATATATAATAATAATAATAATAATAATAATAACAACAACAACTATTATTATTATTATTATTTATTGTTGTTGTTTGTTTGTTTGTTTGCTTTCCAAGCCTGGAAATCACAATTTAAATAATCATTACATTTAAAATAAATAAATAAAATGGTTAGATCCCTGTCCATAATAATAATAATAATAATAATAATAATAATAATTTGCTTGCTTTCCAAGCCTGGAAATCACAATTTAAATAATAATTACATTTAAAATAAATAAATAAATAAAATGGTTAGATCCCTGTGCATAATAATAATAATTATTATTATTGTTGTTGTTGTTGTTGTTGTTGTTGTTGTTGTTTGTTTGTTTCAAAGCCTGGAAATCACAATTAAAAACATAACAACAACAACAATAATAATAATATTAATAATAATAATAATAATTAATATGGAGCTAATAAAACATTTTTGAGCTTTATAATTTAAGAAAGAAAGAAAGAAAGAAAGAAATATAATTCCATACACATAACATAAAATAAATAATAATAATAAAGTTGGAGTCACACCATATTTTAAAGTGTCCTTTCCGAGACTGCGTCCATAGAACTGGTCATGAGTGATGTAACTGTCTGAGTTGATCTGGTACACCTGAGGTGAGAAGATGAGAAAGAAGATCAGAGGAGATCCATCACAAACACTGCAATGAAGAGAAACATGAAAGCTCTGTTTCAAAACAACAGGCCTGCCTTGAAGTCTAGAAATGAGCTTTAGCTAAATACACCACACAGACAGATATTAGGTAAAACAGTCCAATCTTGATTGTGCCTATGAGGCCTTAAAATGCTGTCTACATAGGCATCTCACTAGGTTTAGAACAGCTCTGGAGAGACTGGCATGTGATGAACCTCACTGAATGGATCCTTCCACACTACAAAACAAATGAAACAAGCTGAAATAACACAGAAAGCAAGAGCAACAGAAAGAGAGGAGAGAGGAAGGAGAGGGTGACAGCAGCTGGCAAATATTTCCCAGCCTTGAGACACTGAAACCAATTAGGTGAAAAGAAACAAGAAGAGAAAGCAGAGAGAGAAGATGATTTACTGAGAGGCTGGGGGATGGAAACAACAGAGGAAACAGAGGAAAAGAGATGGAGGTATCACACCTTAGTGGAACTTACAAGGCTGCAAAAAACGTCAATAGTAAAATGCAACATAGTTTCTTTATCCAAATAATTTGATTGTCTTATAAATTCGGGGATGTTTCCTGGGTTGGTTTGTCTGTCTTTACTGTAAGAAAAATGCTGCACAGTCAATCAGAACATGTTTGATTAGCTGGGTGGAGCTATCCAGTGTGACATCATTGACAAAATGTCCTTTCAGCTGTAATTTATAATTGATAATATTTATCATAGTTGTTTTCAGATTAACAGGGCACAGATGGTTTTTGTATTTTTATATTTACTTTAAGAATAAATATTTTTTCAAAAGTGGTTTTAGATTATTAGCAAGGAAAATCTTCCGTACAGTCAAAGCAAATTTCAAGCAAATTTGTATTTTGCGAGGAACATTGTTATTTTAATATCATTTAAATATTATTATACTATTTATTCATATTTAGAATTAGATTTTATTTTTATATTTTCTATTTGTATTTTAGTTTAGGTTTTAGTAATTTTGTTATGTGTTTTTGTTATTTTTATTAGTTTTTTAATTTAGAATTAATATTTTTTTTTATTTTAATTCACCTTCAACTTATTTCATTTGATTGGCAAGCAACATTTCTTCTTTTTTCCTATTTTTTTTTTTTTTTAAGTTTTTCATCTAATATTAGTGTTGTTTCACTTCAGCTTTATATCAATTAGTGAAAAAGTTTTTTAATAGTTAACAATAAATATAATGGCAAGTAAGCAGTTTAATTCTTATTTTTGAGAAATTATATGCAAATTAATTTGTATCTATTTTTTTATTTAAAAAATTGGGGGTGTCAATACAATAAAATTATCTCAATTAATTTCATGATTACCAGTTTTTGGAAAGCATTTTGGAAAAGTACCATTTTTGCAATTTTACTTTTTAGCCACATTTTAATAGAGATTTCCACAAAGAAAAAACAAACAAAAAAGTCGGTCACCTATAATTCAGTGAATCAGTATAAAATGTCACTGTTTGTATCATGATAAATGCATCAGAACCAGACGATCTTTAAACTCAATGACTGAATTAATTTTATCTATCTCTTCTCATGTGACCTTCTTCACAGCCAGTGCAGCACAATGAGGTGTAGAAAGCAAAAGCAGAGGAGTGTGTGCACTGACCGCTGGTTTCATCACAATCTTATCATCAAATGTCTTATCAGTATTCCTCATAAGTTTCCGGATAAGCTCTGAATATTGATCAAGCCTTACAAGACAGCAGATGGGGATTTCTGTTGTGCAGCACTGACACCGAACCTTTAGAGCCCCCACTCGGGTGATCTGAAGCTTAATATTGTGTTTATGAAGCCTCACAGTTTGTAATAAGAAAATCAGATACCGAGAGGAGGATACAGAGATAAAACAGCAGAAAAACAGGAGATCCTGCATAATGAGGATAAGGAAAGTTAATAAATCACACACACGCTGTCTCACCCTCATGCCCAATAACAGGAACCCGATCTCTTCCATCAGAGGATACTTGCTAATCTGCTCTTCGCGTTTTTCTTTTGACGCAAACGGGTCGTAACTTCGCCTCCCGATCTTCACATCCATGATGCAGGGCCGTAAGAACCTCCTCGTCACATCCTCCAGTTTCAGATACAGCTCTGAGAAATAGGAGAGAAGAAGAGTTCTGAGAGTACTTTCACACTAGAGTTTTTGTGGACCCAAATGACAGAATTACAGCCATTTTTTGGAACATTTTTATCCACATTTTTAAGCCTTGCAAACAATTGGTTTTCTGTAAAGTACACTATTGGTCTTTAGTCAACAAGATGGCGCCGCAAATGGCAGCCACGACGCAATTCTTCTGATGTTTTTGTTTGTTTGCTCTGTGTTTTGTCATTTCTTCTATAAGTTTTACCGGAGACGAACTCCTTAAAGGGGTCATAGGATGCTACATGCACTTTTACAAGTTTTTTGAACTGAAATGTGTGTTGGCAGCGTGCATACACAACCA
>NW_015552593.1:284811-287308 GCF_001515605.1 Sinocyclocheilus anshuiensis | reverse complement strand
CTTAGACCTGCCCTGAGTGAGCTGTCATCAGTCCGCCATTGTTTCACCGCCGGAGCAGATGTAGACAAGAATGACTCCTAAGCGATTGAGGTGTTCTGTTGTTGGATGTAATAATGACCATAGCAGTCGCCATTTACTCACGACATCTGAGCAGCTGAAGACGCAGTGGATTACGTTTGTTTTTGAAGAGAATGCGCCCCCGATCTACATAAATGCTATGTTCGTGCGAATCATTCATGATCCAGCTTCACATACAGAAGAAGTGAGTATAAGGTTTTTTTAATGAATCTTTGCAAATCGCCTTTCCTAATAATGTGCTAATTAGCAAGTTTCACGATGAATGCGGCTAAAGTAAACAGTCCCTCAGAGAGCGGCTCGGAAGAGAGGGGCGGGGTCAGCAGAGCTCATTAACATTTAAAGGAAAATGCTACAAAACGGCTTGCTCTGAAAAGAGCTGTTTTTGACAGAGTAGAAAATTTGTTTTTTACACTACCATTGAGAAATTTTAACCAAACTATGTTACAGACTTTTCATTAAGACCCTAAAGAATCATATCAACTTGTGGAAAATGGGCATCCAATGACCCCTTAAGCAACACATCCCAGACAATATTTTTCCGGTTTTTGATTATTCGGACGTTTCGTTGGACATTCTAGTTGGAGGTATAGCTGTGTTGTTCAGACGCAGAAGAGGGAAACGCGCCGGCGCCCTGGTTAAGCTCCGCGCGTGCAGCTTTCGAACTGCGCTCCCAGGCATTCATCTCACGAATGTCCGTTCCCTTCTCAACAAAACGGATGAACTTCTTTTCCTCACCCGCACCAACAAGGACTTTTCAAACTCTGCTGCACTATGCTTCACTGAAACCTGGCTGAGTGAAGCCATTCCAGATAACACGCTTCATCTGCCGGGCTACCAGCTGTTCAGAGCGGATCGCATCGCGGAGTTAACGGGGAAAACGAGAGGTGGAGGATTGTGTTTCTACATCAACGAAAAAGGTGTGCTTTCCTAACTTAAAGGCACTCTTCATAAACTGTAAACATTTCTACTCGCCGCGGGAGTTTTCCTCTTTCATTCTGGCAAATGTGTACGTTCCTCCGGACGTGTGCATGAGCGACGCGATGCAACAGCTGGCCAAACAAATAACTGAAATGGAGCAAAGGTACCCAGACTCTATTTTAATCATTCTTGGAGATTTTAACAAATCAAATCTCTCCCGTGAACTGCCAAAATACAATCAGCACATTACATGTCCCACCAGAGACAGCAATATATTGGATTACTGTTACACAGCAATAAAGGATGCATATCATACAGACTAACAAAGGAGATCAGAGTGGCTAAAAAAAAACTACTCTTAAAAGCTGAGAAAACACTTTTCAGCCAACTCTGGAGCTGTGTGAAGTTCCCTGCTGCTTCAAATGCTCCACCATCATTTCAGTCCCCAAAAAGCCCAAAATCACTGGACATAATGATTACAGACCTGTCGCTCTCGCGTCTGTGATCATGAAGTCATTTAAGCGACTGGTCCTGGTCTACTTGAAGGACATCACTGGACCCTTGCTGGATCTTCTTCAGTTTGCCTACAGAGCAAACAGGTCCTTTGATGATACAGTCAACATGGGACTGCATTACATCCTGCAACACCTCGACAGACCTGGGAATTACACAAGGATCCTATTTGTGGACTTCAGTTCGGCTTTCGATACCATCATGCCTGACCTTCTCTCAGACAAACTCACACAGCTCTCTGTGCCCACTTCCATCTGTCAGTGGATCACCAGCTTCCTGAAAGACAGGCAGCAGCTAGTGAGGCTCGGCAAACTCACATCCAGGACTATCACCATCAGCACTGACGCCCCTCAGGGTTGTGTACTCTCCCCACTGCTCTTCTCCCTCTACAAGAATGACTGCACTTCAAAGGACCCCTCTGTCAAGCTCCTGAAGTTTGCGGACGACACTACAGTCATCGGCCTCATCAAGGTCGGTGACGAGTCTGCTTACAAACAGGAGGTTGAAGAGCTGGCTGTCTGGTGCAGTCTTAACAACCTGGAGCTTAACATGCTCAAAAATGTGGAGATGATCGTGGACTTCAGGAGAAACCACCCTGCACTCTCCCCACTCACCATCATGGACAGCACTGAGGCTGCAGTAGAGTCATTCAGATTCCTGGGCACCACTATCTCTCAGGACCTGAAGTGGGACACTCACATAGACTCCTTTGCTAAAAAGGCCCAGGAAAGGTTGTACTTCCTTCGCCAGCTGAGGAAATTTAACCTGCCACAGGAGCTGCTCACACAGTTCTACTCGGCCATCGAGTCTGTCCTGTGTTCATCTATAACTGTCTGGTTTGGTTCAGCTACCAAATCAGGACTGCTGAGAGGATTATCGGTGGTAGATCAAGATCTTTACACCTCCAGAGTGAGGAAAAGGGCTAAGAAAATCACCCTGGACCCCTCACACCCAGCCTACTCTCTCTTCGAACTGTTGCCTTCTGGTC
>NW_015552593.1:273802-284801 GCF_001515605.1 Sinocyclocheilus anshuiensis | reverse complement strand
CTCATTATGACAGTAAAATAGGGCATTCTAAGTCAATATACTGCAGTATTTCCTCTCTCAATCAATAGAAAATATGGTTAACACCCGGTCATGCATGTAAAAAAAATACCGTCTTGTACCGTGAAACCGGTATAATTTTGAAAAATACCGTGATATAAATTTTTGGTCATACCGCCCAGCACTACTTATAACATATCTGTACATTTATTTAAACAATTACATTTTGTTCCTATACTTCTATTTCTGTATATAGTACATTATTTAATTTCTGTTTTTCTTGCACTATGTCTGTACTTTCTTCTGCACTGGAAGCTCCTGTCGTCAAGTCAAATTCCATGTGTGTGTAAACATACTTGGTAATAAAGCTCTTCTGATTCTGATTGTTGCGAATTCTGCTGATTTGTCATCAATGTTATTTATATGGAAAAAACGTTATCTAAATTGCAAAAATGAGAGTGGTAGTCTTGATGCCATCACGTGAATGTGCTGAAAACTACATACTGTAATGTTTTACATATCTTTTATCTGTCAGCAAAAAGTGTGTGAAACGGAAGTATTTTATGCCCATCAAGGATGCATTGATTTGATTAAAAAAAATACAATAAAAGCAGTAATATTGTGAAATATTTTTACAATTTAAAATAAATGTTTTTTTTAAATATATAGTTTACAATTTAATTAATTCCTGTGATGATAGATCTGAATTTTGAAAAAAAAAAGTTGTACTGCTAAGGTTTATGTAAATTGTGATTTTTATTTATTTATTTATTTATCTATTTATTTATTTATTTATTTATTTACTTACTTAAGAACAACATTTATTTGCAATAGATTTTTTGTTTGTTTATTACACTGTTAAGGTCTTTACTGTCACTTTTCTATTATTAAGTATTAATTTAGTTTAAAATAATCTTTAAAAAAATTGTATTGACCCTAACTTTTGAATGATATAATATTTTTTAAAGTAAAAATATATATGTAAAAATGTAAAAAGTAACTTAATATAAACATTTCTGATTATTCCTTTGAGGTTGGGCCAGTGAAAATGTAAACTACAGGCCTGACTGTATCTTCAGAAAATAAATTTTACTCTTCAGTCCAACATTAAAGCATCATTAAAAAGCAGTGATGATTTCATCTGACTGTCTGAATGCTTCAATCTCACTGAACACTGAAGCTAGAGATGTTTCAGAGGCCAAATGACAGTATGTCAACAGATAAGCCTCAATCACCAGTCAGTTATTTCTGACAGTGTCGGCTGACACAGTGATTTATGGTGTGTCATTACCGGGATGGTCACACACAAACACAAGACAGCCGACAGAAAACGGCAGTGTAAAGTCCAATACTGATAAACTGAACACTCCTTTAAAGTACATAGACTATATACAGACTAAACAAACACATCACCCACAAAGCGCATGTACTTTGGACACATGGCAACTCCCATAATATGGTGTTTCACCTGCCTGTTTAAAGGTCTGTGGAGTCTGTCCTGTGTTCATCCATAACTGTCTGGTTTGGTTCAGCTACAAAATCAGACATCAAGAGACTACAACGGACCGTCAGGACTGCTGAGAGGATTATTGGTGCCCCTCTGCCCAGCCTCCAAGATCTTTACATCTCCAGAGTGAGGAAAAGGGCTAAAAAAATCACCTTGGACCCCTCACACCCAGCCCACTCAATCTTCGAACTGTTGCCTTCTGGTCGGCACTACAGAGCACTGACCACCAGAACAGCCAGGCACAAGAACCGTTTTTTCCCGCAGGCTATATTCAGCCTGAACAATTAATCTTTCATAATTATACATCGTCCATCACAACTAACATAGTTATCTGACATATTTATATTAAACTGCACACTTTGTAAATAACATATCTGCACACTAATAACATATCTGTACATTTATCTAAACAATTACATTTTTCCTATACTTCTATTTCTGTATATAGTACATTATTTAATGGGGTATTTTTTTGTTTTTTTTTTGTTATATTAGTTTTATATTACATCCCTACTGTGTTATTCCTATGTATGTCTGCACTATCATGTATGTCTGCACTATGTTTGTACTTTCTTCTACACTGGAAGCTCCTATCATCAAGTCAAATTCCTTGTGTGTGTAAACATACTTGGTAATAAAGCTCTTCTGATTCTGATTCTGATAATGAGGCAGAATATATGATTACATAAGCATCTTTATGAGCTTCCAAGGAACATACCACTGCTGGATGACATCCCACACCACATACCAAACCATCTATCAATTATTAACTGTAACCCTCTAAATTCACCAAACACAGATAACACTAACTAGAGCGGACGACCTTCAA
Source organism: Sinocyclocheilus anshuiensis (assembly GCF_001515605.1). Taxonomy (NCBI): domain Eukaryota; kingdom Metazoa; phylum Chordata; class Actinopteri; order Cypriniformes; family Cyprinidae; genus Sinocyclocheilus; species Sinocyclocheilus anshuiensis. Next base: position 282,468 of record NW_015552593.1, on the reverse strand, counting down.
ACTGGACTGCTAAAGGAACAATTTTAATGAACGTGATTGCTGAGTTCAAACAGCACTGACACAATACGTCATTAAATCGCATCTGACCTTATTGACTTTCTTCATCAATCATCTTGGACTTATTGTGCATCTGTGCATATTATTTCAAATATTTTCAAATGTTTGCCTTTGTAATCTTATCAGAATGTAACAGCACACTCCACCCATGCTGAATATCCTGTTTTATTCTTAAATACATTAGATTATGGAAGTAAAATAGTTTTTTTTTTTATGTTCACTATCCATATATGATCAATACTGGGTTTTCTCAGCTAAGAGGGAACATTCAGTTAATGTTCTCTCAAGGTTCTCTCAGAGAACAAACAGTCTTCCAATAACGCTAATAGAAAGCTTCAGTTCAAAGTTATCTGGTCTTTAATAAGGTTCTTAAAACATTAGCACAAAAATATTATTTATACAGAGTTCATGGAAGGTTTTTTTTTTCTAAAACTTTTTAGTTGGACGTTCCTCTGACATTTTTTAAATGTTACTACTAGTTTCAGAATGTTCAGAAAATATAAAAAAAATAATATTCCCATAATGTTTGAAAAATTCCCTTAGCATTCACATTGCCAGGAAAAACTGAAAACATATGAAAAAAAAGATTTTTTGAACGCTCAAAGAAAATTCCAAAGTACGTTCCAACAATGTTTGCAAAATGATGAAGCTGAATGTTCCCTTAATGTTCACATACCAGGAAAAAACATTTTTAAAACATTTAAAGAACTGGATGTTTTGAACGTTCAGAGAACATTTAATAATAATGTTCCCATAATGTTTGCAAAATGAATAAACAGAATCTTCCCTAATACCGTTTGAATAATCAGGGGGAAAAAATACTTTTTTTTTTTAATGCACATTTTGAATGTTTAAAAAATTCATTAGCAAAGCATTCTTAGAACATATTTTTGTTTACTGGGTTGTTGTTTTATCTCACCATGTGGTGACTCTCGTGGCATCCATGTGCCATAGAACTTGGGAAGATGTTGTTGCAAATCCAGTAGCCTTTTATCTGTGCAGTCCTTAGCAAATACCTGCAAACATGTGAAAAAGAAAACATTCAGAAATAATGTTTTCATAACATTCTTAGAACATATTTTTGTTAGCTGGGTATACTCTTTCATTTTGACACTCTCAAAGAGTGAAGTTTTACTGAAAACAAGGAGTTCATATTAGTTGAAATCAGTTGTTTTCCTTCATTTTTTTTTTTGAGGAAACTGGAATCATTTTTTCAGGGTCCTTTTATGAATGGAAAGTTCAGAAGAACAGCATTTGTTTAAAATAAAAATCTTTTGTTTTATAACATTATAAATGTCTTCACTGCCACTTTTGATCAATTTAATGCATCCTTACTGAATAAAAGTAGCTAAAGATATAGTGGTAGTGTAAAGAGCAAAGGAAAGTGTAATTCATTAATTTTAATGGAAATTTACAGTTAAGTTATTTTGCACTGTCTGGCTTGCATGTTTTGTTTTTTCTTTCTTTTTTTCAGGGTTTTATTTTGGTTTAGATGTTTGTCCCTCTGACATTATTTGCATGTGAAGACTATCGCTGTATATATTTTATACTGCTTACAGTGGTGTGGATTCATCTTAGTTACCTGTGTGTAGAAGTTCATCTCTCGTGGGCCTCTCGGAGGAGCTTGTAGCTGTTTCAGGATCGTCCCATCAGGATGCTGCAGAACACCTGTGCAATTACAGAGACGCAAACACTGAAAACCTGCTAACACTTCATCATCATGACAACTGTGAGTATTTTGAGTGTGAAAGCTTTTATGAAAGCCAGGAAAACATTTGAGAGGAGAAAATATACCACATAAATGAGCGTGAGTGTCATTATAAGAATTACATTATAATTAACTAGGATTTAATAAATACCTAAAGAGTTTTACAGGATGGACTTTGGATCAATTTAATGCCTCCTTGCTGCATAAAAACATTTATTTCTTTCAAAAAAGAAAAATCGTACTGAATCGTTTTGTCCATTTCAAAGCTTGATAGTCACTATGAACTGTCATTGTCTTGGAAATATCCATCAAAACTTCTCCTTTTAAAATCAATGAGTTTGGAACGACATGAGGGTAGTTAATACAGAATTTGTGGGTGAACTATTCCTTTAACACAAGAAAAGACAAAGCGCTGACTGCTGACAATCTGACAGTCCATCAGATAACAGCTCACATCTCATTCATTCAGAAAATCCCCATGACAGAGCCACAAATGACACATGAGAGTTACTACAACAGAGGAAATGATGTCATCTGACTGTTGGCAGAAGCAAATTAATTGACGGTATCCCATGTTAAACAAGTGACAAATCCTCTGACCCTTTAATAAACTATAATTAGTTCTCTTACATGATATATTGCCCAACTCAACCTTGCAAACCTGTTAGAAAAACCTGTGCGAAGACCTCCACAGTTGACAACTGAATCTGCTCTCAGTAAGATGTCCTAAAGAAATGTGTAAAGAGTCCTACTGGAATTTATATCATATAGGATAAAGTGTCATTTACAGTGTTGGGGGTAACGCATTACAAGTAACGCGAGTTACGTAATCATATTACTTTTTTCAAGTAACTAGTAAAGTAACGCATTACTTTTTAATTTACAAGAGAATATCTGAGTTACTTTTTCAAATAAGTAACGCAAGTTACTTTTTTTTTTCAATGTATTAATTGACAGCTCTCCTGTCCCCATGTTGAGAAATCAGAAGATGTTACTGTAGTTCCAAAATAAATATGAATATGCATTAATTCAAATCACTCACACAAAAAAAAACGATTCAGTATTCCTCAAAACGAATAAAAATAATGCAACACAGAATATGACGCAAACCTGCCATAATTAAATGTTAAACAACACAAATATCCTTTATGTATTTAATACCATTCTATTAACCAATGTCTTTGCTTTTGACCTTCGATGATCCAGTTCAACCATACTAATAAGCAAAAACGCAATATTGTAATGCTTTACTTTAAAAAGTAACTTTCCCCAACACTGGTCATATATAGGATTAGGACAGTAATTTAAAGAAAATCTTTTAGGATTTTAAATTTCCTAGATCACACTGAGATTCCCTTTTTATCCCAACAGTATTCCAATACAATTCTACAAAAGAGTCCTGTGGAAATGTCAGTTTATCAAGTAGGATGCCATTTGATTCGAATAGGACTTTTTGATCCCTTTAGGATTGGTAACAGATTATGGAAGAAATATGTCCTGTATAAACTTTTTGATGGGTGTTCATCCTAATCCAATCCAAACAGTATGATGCACACAATACACACTTCAGTCAAACAAGAACTAAATACTCTACAATCCTTCATTATTCCTTAAATCCCATTTAATAGAAATACTGTAACTGTAAACATAAGGTTTTCTAAAAAAAAAAAAAAAAAGTGAAGATCACATGAAGAACATCAGAAGAACTGACCAGTGTTATTGATCCCGCATTTATGTCCAGCCACCTGATGAGAGAAGGGCACACATCCATCCAAGAGCACCTGCTTTACTGACCCATTCTTATTATTTTCATTTTCCAGTTTTTCCAGCGTTCGAGATGATGAGTCCATGATTTGACCGTCTGCAGACATGTTCAACGTCAACTTATCCAAGTTTAACGGAAGCTGGCAAAACTTCTGTTAATCATTTTCCATATCTGTCAGTTATTCTAAAAGAACATAAACGTGTTCATTAAAACTCAAAATGTCTCTTTCTTCTGACCAGAATGTTTTTGTTCATTCACTCGCATATGTGTCCGTAGTTTTAATCTACACTGGAGCGCGACGCGTAGTTTGGGTTGCGGAATGGTTCGTGACGTAATCACGCAGTTTACCAATCAAAGTTGGCGTTCGCAAACGTTGCGTTCATGCGCGACGCGTCTCTGATCTGGTTACTGAATGAGTAGTGACGTGAGCACGCGTTCCACCAATCCAAGTTGGCGTTCTCGCAGGTTGCGGTCTAGCGTTCCGTCTGCGCTTTGTAACAAGTTTTTTTTATCATTTCGACGCACTCCACTTTAACAAAGCAACGCACACTTGAAAATCAGTTTTTAAATGACGTAAAGTCACTGATTAGCAAGAATTAACTTTTACTCAAGCGACACAAACTGTAAACAGCTGAGCGTTTCATTAAAGTTTTACACTTAATGTTGTGCTTGGGTGAATCATCGTCTCACACAACCTGTTTGAAACTGTTTATTTAACATCAAACTTGTACAGTGTACTTTTCTGAGGGAGAAAATACAATAATTTCACAGAAAAGACAAGCTCATCAAAACATGATTTTCTTCATGCAACATTTGGCTCTGTTACAGAAATAGATCTAGCATTTGCACAAGTACATCTTTCTGAATGACAAGAGGCAAAATACTCCAAATTAGATTTTAAACGACATAAAACAGTACCTGTCAGATTCTGTGACTAGGATTCAAAATATAGGTGAATGCCATTTTAAGTACATTTAATGTCAGTGATCAGTTAAGGTCATATGTGAAATTTAACAGGCAACACGTAGAAAGAAAACATGTGAAGATGGCCATTTGGTTACTCCTTTCACATTCATATTTATCTCCTAAAACGAACAAGATTCTGTTCAAAATTCAAGTTTTTGTCTCTAGTGTCTCTACAATATTACGACCAGTGTTTAAGCACAGAAACATATTTAGAAGAGTTTGGTTAAACCAGAACATATCCCATAAAGTCTAAGAAGATAAAAAGAGAAAATTGATATGTATTGCTTAACAACCACCCAGATATATATAGTACTGGTCTGAGAGCAGATCACTGAAACCGGTCAAGCATACAGAACACGATCAAGCACACATACACAGGATAACATAATCACACATTTAATCCCATCAGCCCTGACCACACATGTAAAGCGAAGACACACTAATCTCTATCACTGAGAATGGACGGTCATGAACAGTGGAAATGCTCATGCCTCCTTGCGTTTAATGATCAGAGGACCAACGTTGTCTCCCGTTTCCTGATTGTGTTTAGCATGTGCGCCATCACAGTATGGAAACTGTAAGAAACCAGAGAAAACAATTACATTAAAAACGCGTCACAGCGAGTTTCATGTCACTGATGCTAAAAACCAAGTTTTGGCAAGTTTATTCAGCAGGGACTCAGATTGAACTGATCAAAAGTGACAGTTAAGAATTATGCAATGTTACAAAAGATTTCTTTCAAATAAATGCTGTTCTTTTGAGATTGTTATTAATCAACGAATCCTGAAACAAAATCACAGTTTCCACAAAAATGATTAATTAGCACTGGTGTTTTCAACATTGATAAGAAGAAGAAATGTCTGTTGAGCAGCAAATCAGCATATTAGAATGATTTCTGAAGGATCATGTGACACTGAAGAGCGGAGTAATGGCTGCTGAAAATTCAGTTTTGCATCACAGATATAAATTACATTTTAAAATATTTTACAATAAAACAGCTATTTTGAACTGAAATAATATTTCACAATATAACTGTTTTTACTGTATTCTCCATCAAATAAATGCATCCTTGGTGAGCATAAGAAACGTCAAAAATATTACAAAATTTTACTGATCCTAAACTTGTTTCGCTTTGGATGAAATGGATATTTTTCCCTTCTGCTGCTTTTAAGATCACAGTTCAAAATAGCCACTAGTGATGTTCCCATGGCCTCAGAACAATAATAGTCACATGGAATTTAAAACTAAATGATTGGCTAAATATTTCAGGAACTGAAAATCCACGAGCAAAGACAACAACTCATTCCAAAATAACATATTTTCTGAGCAGGTTCTTCTTTTGAATAAGCAATTACTTAGTGACCATCAAAAAGAATGAATGAGTGTAGTATAAATGTAATCTAGACATACTACATTCATCATAGTAGGTCATCCAGCGACATCTGCCTTTTTTTTTTTTTTTGGAACACTGTAATTTTGGACATACTATAGTTCACATACAGTTTTTTGCCTACTATATAGTAGGGAAGTATGTGATTTTGGATGCAGCCAACAGTCAAAACGTCACCTGTTGCAGGGCCAGGTCAATGGCAGTTGGATCCGCCCCTGCAATACGTGACTAGCAAGCACTGCAGGAGTTAAATGGGAATGCTAACAGACAAGTTAAAGATAAACACCTCCTTGTATTAATCACACTCAACTGTCCATGTATTATATGTACATAATAAACATCTCTCCTGGTTTCATGAGGGTTAGTTTCAGATTCTGGCTTCAGCAAGATGTCCAGGAGAACATTCACATTTTTGATGCAGCAGTTTCTGTATTTTGAGTGTTGATGGATCAAAGTTAAACGTTTCTGTCTAATTTCTAATGGCAGTTTCTCAGATGTTTTTCATTAAGCACTTTCTCACCTTTTTGGATCTCCAGCACCTACAGTACACAGCTTTGTCGTCCAGGTCCTCAATGTCAAACGCATGTACCACTTTGGGGTTGTCTTTCTGCAGATCAAGGTTGACCTTTGGCTTCTCGCATCTGCTTTTGCTAAAAAATGATTTGTAGATGAGGATTCCCACTGCTGCAGCTCCAAATGTCACAGACACTGCAGTGATGATCTCAGCTGGAGGAGCACAGAAGACATCTTACCACACAGAGCCTTTTACTCCAGTAACATCACAGTGACAAATCTAAAACACTGAGTACCATACGAACTAAAACCATGTTAGTTATAAATAACCCATTTTTAGATAGGCGTGTATAAATAAGAAAAAAATACTTAAAAGAATATCATAAAATATTAATATTATTACTTATATTAATTAGGTTAAATAAAACTAAAGATACTAAATAAATAGTTTACGTTTCTCTATGACTACACAGTGACAGATCTACTGTTTGAACCATTAAACGTTGAAACTGCATTAAATAATCATAGTAACTACATCCATGTCAGTTACTGAAACTATATTTAATTTCTTGAAACCTGATACGAACAGAGATAGTCTATTAGATTGTCAACGATGCAGCGAGCAAAAGAGAACAAATGAAGACATTCAGAGACGCTCGCTTATATAACAACCTGTTGATGTGTGTTTGTGAACCATATCTTCCATATTTCAGTTTATTTCAGTAGTTTCTAATAAACTACTGCTAAAATTCCGACCATAGACACATACAGCGTGAGCAAAACAGTACATTTGCCTTACAAAACACCTTTATATAACATCTTTAATGGAGGTCTTTACCTTTATGGAAGGAGTTGGACGCGCTCATGGTTAATTATTATTGTTTTGTATTATTATGATTATTTTTTGCTCATAATTTAAAGAGCTTCAATCGTCCTCAAGGCCAAATGGAGAGTTCAATCTGATTAACTGTGCGCTGTATTTACGCAGAACGCGAGTTATTAAGCAACTGATGGACTTTTACTTTGACTTTGCGGGTGCGCATGTGGTCGGTGAAGGTTGAACTGAGTGTGATTATTATTTTTTTTTTCTACAGGTCAATACGAGCGTTAAAACCTAAAGAAAAGTATCTGTAATTTTTTTTCAATGTGTAACAAAGTTTTATATAAATTATTTATTTCCTATTGATTTATTTAAACGATCTAAAAGTTCAAATGAATTCATATTATTTTATTTTGCCACTATTTTCATACAGTGAATGTGGATTGTTTTAAATACAGAGCCCCAAATATTTATAAAACTTATTTATGATTAAAATTTTGGGTTGAAAGGCATGACAGTAAGCAGTTGTCCATTTTTTGTGTGACTTTTTAAAACCATTTATAAAAACAATACTTTTATTTTGAAGTAGTGTACAGGAAGTCTTGCGCTACTTCCGAGATCACGTTGACAAACATACACGTGTGTGTCCAGCAGCATGGATCTTAACAAGTGGTGCAATTTAAAGTCCGAACCCAGTTTAAAACATTTGACAGAGACAGGGTTCGGTGTCCCGAAAGAAAAGCAACGCGTGTCCGTGCAGGAGCTGGTGAAGGCGCACATTGAGTCATTTGATCAGGCAGTTACTGATGGATTATGTCGGGTTGTGGAGGTGACGTGCAGACATACACAAACACACGTGTTTATACACATGTAAATTCTCTACAGACGCTTGACAAATGCATTTATATGCTAATGCTGCCTAATAAACAAGTAAAATATCTCTGCTTTCAGGCCATACCTCCTATGGAGTTCATGTATAAGGGAGACAGGATCAGTCTGTCGTTTGTGGAGGCCATCATTCACACGCCTGCAGTTTCTAAAGGAGGAATCAGCAGTGACCTGCGGGTCTTCCCTGCTGAATGCAGAGGCAGGCGCTGTACTTACAGAGGAAAGCTAGTGGTAAGTCTGACCATTAAATATAAGTAAGTGAAGTATTTGTGTGTGTATGCACAAGTATGTACTAAATCCATATTTGTGTATTTCACATTCATAATTGCATGTGATGTATGCAAATATACACACGTGTTTATATGAAATTCTATAAGAATGTATTTAATATTTTACTTGCATTAATCATATAATTCTATTGATTTTACAAGCTTTTTACTCCAGTTATATAACACAGTAACAAATCTATTATTCAAACCATTAAAGGGGTCCTATTATGCTTTTTCACTTTTTCAACTTTAGTTAGTCTGTAATGTTGCTGGTTAAAAAAAGATCTGCA
>NW_015552593.1:266461-269386 GCF_001515605.1 Sinocyclocheilus anshuiensis | reverse complement strand
TGGCCCAGCTAACCAATCACAGCACACACTGGCCCAGCTAACCCATCACAGCACACACTGGTCCAGCTAACCAATCACAACTCACACTGGCCCAGCTAACCCAGCAATCACAGTACATTTCGTATTTCAGAAGGCGGGCCTTCATTTGATACAGGAACTATTCGAGCCGTTCATGCCAGACTGGGGAGAGATGTGTTGTAATAATGTCAAATATGTGAAAAATAATGTGTGTTTCGAACAACCTAGTATGAGAGCCTGTTCTAGTACACCCCCAAAACAAAATCAAGACTGTGTAAAAGAGCATAATAGGACCCCTTTAAATGTTAAAACTATATTAAGTAATCATAGTAACTAAAGGGTTAAAAATTGTTAAACACATATATTTTTTTTTAAATATGTAATTTTTTAATTGTGTTCAATCACTTCTTGATTATCCAGTCTGATTTCTAAAGCAGAAACATTTAAAAAGCATCAGTGTTTTTTTTCACAGGCAGACGTGAGTTGGTCTATGAATGGCATTCCCAAAGGAATCATCAAACAGTCTCTGGGTAATGTGCCGATCATGGTCAAATCAAAACTCTGCAACCTTCATGGTCTCTCACCCAAAGAACTCATCGAGCATCACGAAGAAGCTGAGGTAAAATCGCACATCACAGAGCTGCGTGTAACACGCCACTATCATATGGTTTTCTCTTGGACAAAATGACACTTAATCTTGCTTTACTGGTAGGAAATGGGCGGCTATTTCATCGTTAACGGCATAGAGAAGGTTATTCGTCTTCTGATCATGCCGAGGAGGAACTATCCCATCGCAGTGTCAAGACCAAAGTTTAAGAGCAGAGGACAGGGCTACACTCAGTACGGTGAGCGCTGCATTTCTTCCAGATTGAAAAGATCAATATGATTTCATAAATATACATATTGACTTAGGTATTAACTGTGTGCAGCTATTTCGATGCGCTGTGTAAGAGGCGAACACACAGCCATTAATATGAATCTTCACTACCTGGACAATGGAACGGTGATGGTGAATTTCATTTACCGAAAGGAGCTGTTCTTTCTTCCCTTGGGCTTTGCACTGAAGGTAAAAGGAAGTAGTTTTCTCTTATAAGCTTCTTGAGACATTCTGAAGGTGTTTCTTTTCTGATAATGGCCAGCTGACTGTACATTATCCTGTGTTATTTTAGTATTATTTATATACTATTGTAGTATTATTCATATTTTAATTGGCTTCTATTTTTAGTTGTAATTTTAGTTTAGTTTGTTATATGCTCTCTAGACTATATAAGTAAATGTTTTTGTTTATATAGCTGTGTTTGTTCAGGTTCTAATTTTAATATTTAATTTTAGCTTTTTGATTACTGAAAACAATTTTTAATTGATTAAAAATCAAAGTTTTAGTTCTGATTAATAATAACAATACTGCTTATTACACAGCAACCTTCCAAATAAATAAATATACGATTATGATCAATTGATTTGAGTTTACGTTAATTTTTATTATGTTAGAAGAAGTAGGTGGCCTGGAACCAAGGACAGTTTAGCAGTGATTATACACAAATATTTAACCACCTCGACTGACCAATCAGAATGAAGGTGTAATATTTAGGCAATTTTTGTCTAGTGTACATCTGAAATGTCTTTTATAAGCTTTTGTTAATAGTATACCTTATATAATTTATTCAGAGATTGCCATGAAAATAGCCTTGATGTTGGCATGGTGTTAAAGTGAATGAATAAATAAATAAATATTTAGGCACTGGTGCATAATTACTTTTGAATTAAATGTTTCATATTAAAATGTCTTTCCTTTCTTCTACCAAGGCTCTAGTGGACTTCTCAGATTACCAGATCTACCAGGAGCTGATTAAAGGTCGAGAGGAGAACTCTTTCTACAAAAGCTGTGTCTCAGAAATGCTGCGTATGGTCATGGAACAGGACTGCATGACTAAAGCCAAGGTGCTTAGTTACCTGGGCGAGCGTTTCCGGGTCAAACTCAACCTCCCAGACTGGTTCACTCATGAGCAGTGTGCTCACTTCCTGTTAGAGTAAGTTCAAGGTGTTACTGATCCTGATTCAAAAACTAGAATTTTTTTATATATATATGAGATGTGTTGGAGGTAGAGCTTAGAAAGATGGCAAAAAAAGTGATATTTGATCATCTCAGTATTTATATAAATAATCTCAAATGTGGCATTTTTACATTTTTATTGAATCTGTTTGCAGTGAATGTCTGTGTATTCACCTGAAGTCAGATGTGGAGAAGTTCTACATGTTGTGTCTGATGACACGGAAGCTCTTCAGCTTTGCCAAGCAGGAGTGTATGGAGGAAAACCCTGACAGTCTGATGTTCCAAGAGGTTCTGACACCAGGCCAGCTCTACCTCATGTTCCTAAAAGTAAGGTCAACGTTATTCTTTGTTCACCTGCCTGTGTCTAGTGCAGCCGTGTCAATACTCATTTTCATATACACCTAAAAAAAAAAAAGTCTCTTATGCTCACCAGACCTGCATTTATTTGATCAAAAATACAGTACAATTTTGAAATATTGCCATTTAAAATAACTGTTTTCTGTTTTAGTACATTTTAAAATGTAATTTATTTCTGTGATGCAAAGCTGAATTTTCAGCATCATTACTCCAGTCTTCAGTGTCACATGATCCTTCAGAAATCCTCATTCTCATTCTAATATGCTGATTTACTACTCAAAATATTTCTTCTTATTATCAATGTTTAAAGGGGGTTATATGATGCTATTTTAAAGATCATTATTTTGTGTATTGGTGTAACAGAATATGTTGACATGCTTTAATGTTCAAAAAACACATTATTTTTCAAATACTGTACATTATTGTAAATGAGATATAAATAACTCCATGTGTTTATATTGTAACCAGGGCCGTTTCTGAGCATAAGGGTTCCTCGG
>NW_015552593.1:258970-266327 GCF_001515605.1 Sinocyclocheilus anshuiensis | reverse complement strand
GTGTTAGAACAAGCCGTTTTAGGTAGGTGTGGTTGACTCTTAACTTTTATAAAGAATATCTCTTTGGATTTGAGACTTTAGTCTTTGCAACTTTACAGATCTTCTTTATGCACCAAGAGCTTGTAACACTCCAAAGAGAAAGGAAAACTTGAAATCGCATCATATGACCCCTTTAAAACAGTTGTGCTGCTTGATATTTTGCGGAAATATGTATTTTTTTAACATTTTTAGTGTCTCTACTACAAGTTTTGAGCAAAAATAAATCCCGACTGGAAAATAAATAAAAATGGTACCAACCCCAAATTTTGTGTAGTGTATATACTGCCGCAAGTACATAATGTAGAATAGATGCTTGCTGCTTCAAGATGGCTATTTTGTGCAATGATTTTACAAAGCTGTTCTGAATGCTCTTTAGGAGAAAATGGCAGGCTGGTTTGTATCGGTAAAGCTGTCCTTGGACAAGAGAAGTCAGAGAGTGGGAGGACTGACTTCAGATAGTATGACCAAACTCTTCAACACGGGTACAGATCTCACCAGAGCCTTTGAGTATCTGTTAGCCACAGGAAACCTCCAGTCCAAGACGGGTATGACACTGGCATTACAACTAACAGAGTCACAGAACTGAAGTGCATTCACAGGCATTGAATGCTTTTATAATAGCTAACATTTGTCTTTTGAACCTCAGGTCTGGGCATGCTGCAGGACACCGGACTGTGTGTCGTGGCAGATAAGCTGAACTTCATCCGTTACCTGTCTCATTTCCGCTGCGTGCACAGAGGAGCTGCCTTCGCTAAGATGAGGACCACATCTGTGAGGAAGCTGCTGCCGGAGTCCTGGGGTTTCCTGTGCCCGGTTCACACTCCTGACGGAGAACCGTGCGGCCTTATGAACCACCTGACAGCCCACTGCGAGATTGTGGCCCCAATGCATCCCACAACAACCTTGCCTGCCCTGCTGTGCTCTCTGGGTAAATAACATCTTATTCAAGATATATACGTGCATTTGGGAAAGTAACATATGGCAACCTTCTTCCTAAACATGTAATAAGCACTTATAAACCGGCTTTTGGCAACAAAACAGAAGCTTTAAGGCCTCCTGCAGTTAGCTGAAATAAAAGTTTAATGGATTAATGTTTAAAAATGAATAAATGAAGACGGCTATTTATATTGGTATTGTAATCTTGCTGTTGTACTAAAATATTTTTTTCACTATTACATTTTTTTTTTTTTTTTAATTTTACAATGAAATTGACTAAAATATTTTTTTCCCTATTACATTTTTTTTTTTTTTTAATTTTACAATGAAATTGAAAGCATTTTAAACCACAAATACAGTTTTTAATCATGGAAAAGGGGAAAAAAACAATTAGATATCACCCCCCCAGTCATCATCATGCAGTCCTACCTATTAATTGTATGTTTACTATTAAAACTGTTTTTCTCTATCACCAGGTGTAACTGCGGCAGACGGGAGCCCCGGTCAGCCGTATTCGGACTGTTATCCTGTCATACTGGACGGGGCCATGATTGGCTGGGTGGAAAAAGAAGTGGCCCCATCAGTCATCGAATCTCTTCGCAGATTTAAGGTGGGTAATTGTTTGGGTTTTTTCTGTAGTTTAATTATCCTTGATCAACCTCAGAGTTATTTATGTTGATAGTTTTAATATAATAATTATAATATCAATCTGAACATTTGTGTCACCTGCAGGTGCTGGGGGAGAGAAGAATTCCGCCCTGGACTGAGATTGTTCTGGTTCCTCAGACGGGTAAAGCCAGCTTGTACCCAGGCCTCTATCTGTCCACGACTCCCTGTCGCATGGTGCGGCCCGTCCGGAACCTCGGCCTGGGCAAACAGGAGCTTATTGGCACCTTCGAACAGGTGAGAAGAGAGAACCCATTTAATAGAAAATTTGTTCTCACTTAAGTACCACTGTTAATTAGTAGAAAAAATCGGTTGGCTTGACAGACTGCTGCAGAAGATAAAAAAATCCCATATACTTCCATTGATCACTTCTGACTGTTTTATATTTTACTGGAGGTTTTAAACTCTGCTTCAGATTCTTATGTTCTTATGTCCTAGCAATGACCCCAAATACTTCAGAAATCACACTGAACATTTTAGCAACCTAGCTCTATAACTACTTCTAAAGCATTGTCAAGCATACATTCAAAATTTGCCTTGTCTTAGTTTACCATAGAGCCCAACAGACGGGATCTGCAAGTAAAAAGCTAATTCGTTTTGTCCATATGGGAACCTATAAATAGGTAAAGACAGACATACTGTGAGCTAGCAGGTTGTTAATCAGTGCTTTTGTTAAAGCCATCAGTCTGCATTATTTGTTTTTTAATAATTTGACAGCAGAATTCCTGGTGGAAAAACGTCATTACCCATGATTCTGCAAAGATATCCATCGATCAGAGAATCAAAATGAGCAAATCTTGCCAAAAGTCTTTAGCACACACTCACTCCCATCATGCACTGCGAATGACATAATAGTCGGTCTCCTACGCTTTCAAACTACCTAAATGCATGTAAAAATATAGTGTTTCTGTATACACCGCTAACATCTTTCAATCAAGATTGTTCTATTTGTAGTTTTTAATTTGATTGTCATTCACAATGCTTCATGGGATTATAGTTTTTTCTGTGATGAAAGCCTTTTAAGTACACTGTTTTGCATTCTGTTTTCTGCATCCTTCGAATGTTTCTTTGTGTTCAGGTGTACCTGAACGTGGGCATCTTCAAGGAGGAGCTGGAACAAGGAGTGACCACGCATCAAGAGCTGTTTCCTCACAGCATGTTGAGTGTGGTGGCAGAATTCATCCCGTTCTCTGATCACAATCAGAGCCCCAGAAACATGTACCAGTGCCAGATGAGTAAGAACCTCATGTCCTTTTTTGATGAATTATGTCTAAATAAATTCTATCAAAACATGTCAGCTAAGACATCATCCTATCATAGGTAAACAGACAATGGGCTTCCCGCTGCATTCATACCAGGAACGATCAGACAATAAACTGTACCGTCTGCAGACCCCTCAGAGTCCTCTGGTCAGACCTGCGATGTACGATCACTACGACATTGATAATTACCCAATTGGCACCAACGCGATAGTGGCTGTCATTTCTTACACTGGCTACGATATGGAAGACGCTATGGTAAGCATAACTTCCATGATTACGCTTGCTCCGAAGCATTCTTTTGCATTTGCTAATATTTAGTGTTTTTTCATTTTTCATCAGATCGTCAATAAGTCTTCATGGGAGCGTGGCTTTGCTCATGGTTCGGTTTATAAGACTGAGCTCATAGACCTGTCCGATAAAGTCAAAGGGGATGACAGCATTGTGTTTGGGGTGAAGCCAGATGACCCAAAAGTAATGGACAGACTGGATGCAGACGGATTGCCGTTTATCGGCTCCACGCTGAATTATGGAGACCCTTACTACAGCTACATCAATCTCAATACCGGCCAGAGTTATGTGAACTTCTACAAGTAAGACATTATTTTTTATATTACTATATTATTAATATGTTTAATTCGCTTTTATTTTTATATTTTAAGTTTTCATTCAGTTTATTTTATTATGCGCTTTTGTCTTTTTTTGTAAGTTTCTTTTAGTTTAATATTTATTTTTTCAGATTTAGTTAAATTAACAAAAAACTAGTTTTAATTGTTTTAGTTAATAAAACAGCTGTAATGTTATGGAAATAACGTTGACAGTGCAAAATTTGCATATTTATTAAATGTATCAACATTACTAAACATTACTAAAATTAGAGAACACTGTTGTAGTACAATACCTTAGTCTTTAGTTGCTCTTATTTTCATCTTTTATCTTATCTAATGATTTATACTTTTTATCAGTAAGCTTAATTATCTGTAATTTTGTTGTAATTCTGTTAATTACAAAAGTGTATTATATTTTTTCAATTTTTATTTCAATTAACAAAAAACAACAAGTTTTAGTTAATAATAACAACACCGCTGTGTGATAAGAAACATTTTAGTTGACAAAGTACAAAATGTTTCAGACATTTTATATATTTATTTAAATGCATTAACATTTATACATAATATGCTATTGTAGTACAATTATTTGTTTTAGTTGCTCATATTAATTACAAAAAGAGTGCATTAACAATGTGCCTTGAGATTGATTAGTACTGTTCTAATTTTTTGTTCTTAAAAATACTCTTAATTTAAAAAATATATATATATATTGTAGTCTTGTTGACGAGATTAACACTATTGATTTGGCAAAGTACTAATCACATTTTGCTAAGGATTTTCTTTTTTTTTCTTTTTTTAATGAATGAATGAATGAATGAATGAATGAATGAATGAAAAATTGAATAATTAAGTATTCTAATTGGAAATGCACTTTATCACCAGGCAACAAGTCAATGTACAGCGCTTCAGTCTACTTATAATGGAATGATTTGATATTTTTACGTTTAGTGCAGCTGTATATCTTTAGATTTGATTGATTTCTGAAGCTCTGTTTCTCCGCAGGTACCAGGAGAGCTGTGTGGTGGACAACATCAAGGTGTGCAGCAATGACACCGGCACTGGCCGCTTCAAGCGCATTTGCATCACAACCCGCATTCCCAGAAACCCCACCATCGGAGACAAGTTCGCCAGCAGACACGGTCAGAAGGGAATCCTGAGCCGCCTGTGGCCTGCGGAGGACATGCCCTTCACCGAGAGCGGCATGTGTCCAGACATCCTGTTCAACCCGCACGGCTTCCCCTCCAGAATGACCATCGGGATGCTCATCGAGAGCATGGCTGGAAAATCCGCAGCCCTCCACGGCCTGTGTCACGACGCCACGCCGTTCAAGTTCTCCGAGGAGAGCTCTGCGCTCGAGCACTTCGGCGAAATGCTGAAAGCCGCGGGATACAACTACTACGGCACGGAGCGCCTCTACTCCGGCATAAGCGGCTTGGAGCTCGAGGCGGACATCTTCATCGGGGTGGTTTACTACCAGCGCTTGCGTCACATGGTCTCCGACAAGTTCCAGGTCAGAACTACGGGAGCGAGAGATAAAGTGACCAATCAGCCGCTGGGAGGGAGGAACGTTCAGGGAGGAATCCGCTTCGGAGAGATGGAACGGGATGCTCTGCTGGCTCACGGGACGTCGTTCCTGCTCCACGACCGGCTGTTTAATTGCTCAGACCGTTCTGTGGCACAGGTTTGCATGGACTGCGGTAGCCTGCTGTCGCCACTTCTGGAAAAGCCGCCTCCTTATTGGTCAAATACACGCCATCGGAAAACCATCTGCTTGCTGTGCAACAAGAGCGACTCTATTGAGACTGTGTCCGTTCCTTATGTGTTTAGATACTTCGTAGCAGAGCTTGCGGCAATGAACATCAAAATCAAATTAGATGTCAAGTAACATTCTTTGTATCTTTCTTTGCATAGATGGAAAACAAAGTGCCTGAGCATATCATCTTATTCACTTGAGTGTTTATATCTCATTCGTATCATAAAAAATGGACTGGTGAGGTGAGCAGTGCCACCGTTTTCTATCAATAGCAGGATTAATGTGGACTGTTTAAACTTGTGAAGAACATGTATAGGAATTGGAGTCATAAAACAGTTCTTATTTGCTTACTCATAATTACGAAAAATACTATTTAGTGAATGGTGAATTTCCATTTCATGCCGACTTTTTTTTTTCTTTACACACAAACATCAATAAACATGGTAGTTACGTGTTCATTGAGCATCACATCAAACTGGGGCCTGTACCATGAAGCCAGATTAAGCTGGCTAGCCAGGTAAATTTCAGTTTAGTTTGCACCAATCCTAGGTTTTAGGTACCATGAAAGTGGCTTGGCTTTTAGTGGCGTTCATTGCCATAGTAACTTACACTGCACAGCTAACCTGCTCCGGGGCATGTTGTGTTCTGAGTTAGAGATCTCAAGCTGAAATTGGACCAATCAGATGTGAGCAAAGTGACATGTCTGACGCAAAAAAAGGCACTCCCCCAGTTTCTCTTCCTACAAATTAACGGTCACTATAAAGTACCTTAAAAAATACGACAAAATTGTCCGGCTTTAATAATTACGATTTGTATATGCTTTATATACTTATAATATGATTTATATTACTATTAATCCATTACACACAAGCAATTTTACTTTAACAATTAATATAAAGCATTTCTTTTAAATTAATATTAATATATACAGCTCATATGTAATATACATAAGTGGTAGAATCAATAGATAACGCTTTAAAAATCCTTATTTATATAACATAAACAAAGTTTCACTTGTGACTGCACTAATAGAACGAGATATTTTATTTGTCCTCTTTCATTTTCATTTATATTCCTCAAATTCTTTGATCTCTTAACCTTTAAGGAAAGAGTTTTGAATCTCGCTGGCTCTTTCGCGAGAAGTGAATCACACTTGCTCTGTGTTGCAAGGCATGTGATTGGCTGTTTGCCACTGATGTCACACATTCATGTGCACGCGCTCCACAAACTCAGGATCAAAGCCCGAGTTGACAAAGAAAGTTGATGATCAGCATCATGGTACCAACAAAGCCGGATTGGAGTGGTTTGGTTTTGTCAACTCAAAACTAATCCTGTAACTCTGAATTTGTTCATCTACCATCATGGTACAGGCCCCAGCTGAGTGACTTCTGAACAAAGATAAACTCATTATTTGTCAGTAATCAAGAGGTTTTTGAATTTGTACAAATTTACAACAAAAAAACAGGATGAATAAAATACATCTTAACTTTAGTTTTATTTTTTTTTTAGACTATCCTTTTAATGTATCAAAGAAATTCAATAAAGATTTTGTAAGCTTATAGATCCTTTTTTTGTGTGTGGTTAGCAATCATGAAAATACCCAAAGACATGCATCACCCATGATTAATTCATTCCACAATTTAAATGATTTTTGAAGTACTGGCAAATATTAATATTTCTGGTAACATTTCGCTTTAACAATTCCAACAATTTGGTACTTTTAACATCTTAATAATGCAATTATAATCTGAACATAAGAGACATACAATACAGTTTAATGTTGCAAGAACAGAGCTGGATAACTAATGTCAAATGTCCTGTTCAATAAACTGAATAAATCAGTTTATTTTGCATAATCACCGTTACTTGATGTATCGTGGTTTTGTCTACTGATCAAATTACACAGATTCATTTTGAAGTTAATATTATTGCCATAGAAAGAATAATTAGTATGAAATGAACCACTCCCAAGTCGAACATTCAGATTGTCATTCAGTGTCACTTGGCTGGTAATGTGGCCACTGTAAGAGAGGACCGCCCTTTTTTTTTTTAGATTAAGTTTTTTTCTAAGCCGCTAATATAAGCCTTCATCA
>NW_015552593.1:239954-258396 GCF_001515605.1 Sinocyclocheilus anshuiensis | reverse complement strand
GAAGATGCATAGCAATAATCTTCATTACTGAACAAAATGTGTGTGTGTGTGTGTGCGTGCATACTCTTAAAAATAAAAACGCCATGGACAGTAAAGGTTCTTTGTGGAACCATTGATTTGATTTTATTTTTTTACAGCAATTTTTGTTCTGCTGACATCTGACCTAAATATTATTTTCAATTTACAATTATAAATCCTAAAATTCTGTTTTATAATTTCTAACTTTTCCTAACATCAGTCATGCATGCAATTTGTGAACTGGGGCCTGTACCATGAAGCCAGATTAGCTGGCGAGCCAGGTAAGTTTCAGTTTAGTTTGCACCAATCCTGGGTTTTAGGTACCATGAAAGTGGCTTGGCTTTTAGCGGCGTTCATTGCCATAGTAACTTACACTCCACGGCTAACCTGCTCCAGGGCAGGTTATGTTCTAGGTAAGAGATTTCAAACTGAAATTGGACCAATCAGATGTGAGCAAAGTGACACATGTCTGACGCAAAAAAAGTCACTCCCCCAGTTTCTCTTCCTTCAAAATTAAAGGTCACTGTAAAGTAGCTTAAAAAATACAACAAAATTGTCTGGCTTTAATGATAATTACGATTTATATATGACTTATATAATTATAATATGGTTTATATTAATATTAATCCATTACACACTATATTACATATTACATACAGCAATTTTAGTTTAACAATTATTATAAAGCATTTATTTTAAATTAATATTAATATATACAGCTCATATGTAATATACATAAGTGGTAGAATCAATAGATAACGCTTTAAAAATCCTTATTTATATAACATAAACAAAGTTTCACTTGTGACTGCACTAATAGAACGAGATATTTTATTTGTCCTCTTTCATTTTCATTTATATTCCTCAAATTCTTTGATCTCTTAACCTTTAAGGAAAGAGTTTTGAATCTCGCTGGCTCTTTCGCGAGAAGTGAATCACACTTGCTCTGTGTTGCAAGGCATGTGATTGGCTGTTTGCCACTGATGTCACACATTCATGTGCACGCGCTCCACAAACTCAGGATCAAAGCCCGAGTTGACAAAGAAAGTTGATGATCAGCATCATGGTACCAACAAAGCCGGATTGGAGTGGTTTGGTTTTGTCAACTCAAAACTAATCCTGTAACTCTGAATTTGTTCATCTACCATCATGGTACAGGCCCCAGCTGAGTGACTTCTGAACAAAGATAAACTCATTATTTGTCAGTAATCAAGAGGTTTTTGAATTTGTACAAATTTACAACAAAAAAACAGGATGAATAAAATACATCTTAACTTTAGTTTTATTTTTTTTTTTAGACTATCCTTTTAATGTATCAAAGAAATTCAATAAAGATTTTGTAAGCTTATAGATCCTTTTTTTGTGTGTGGTTAGCAATCATGAAAATACCCAAAGACATGCATCACCCATGATTAATTCATTCCACAATTTAAATGATTTTTGAAGTACTGGCAAATATTAATATTTCTGGTAACATTTCGCTTTAACAATTCCAACAATTTGGTACTTTTAACATCTTAATAATGCAATTATAATCTGAACATAAGAGACATACAATACAGTTTAATGTTGCAAGAACAGAGCTGGATAACTAATGTCAAATGTCCTGTTCAATAAACTGAATAAATCAGTTTATTTTGCATAATCACCGTTACTTGATGTATCGTGGTTTTGTCTACTGATCAAATTACACAGATTCATTTTGAAGTTAATATTATTGCCATAGAAAGAATAATTAGTATGAAATGAACCACTCCCAAGTCGAACATTCAGATTGTCATTCAGTGTCACTTGGCTGGTAATGTGGCCACTGTAAGAGAGGACCGCCCTTTTTTTTTTTAGATTAAGTTTTTTTCTAAGCCGCTAATATAAGCCTTCATCAAATTTTTCTTAAAAAAAAAAAAAAATCTATGTTTATGTAAACATCAACTCAGTTCAAGCAGAACATCGTTCAGATTCAGTACACTACGAACAGTGTAGTCTGGAATCACAGAGCCCTGCAGGAGAGATTTACAGTCACTGTTTATCCACACAGTGGCCCGCATGGTAATGTGGCCACTGTAAGAGAGGACCGCCCTTTTTTTTTTTAGATTAAGTTTTTTTCTAAGCCGCTAATATAAGCCTTCATCACATTTTTCTTAAAAAAAAAAAAAAAATCTATATTTATGTAAACATCAACTCAGTTCAAGCAGAACATCGTTCAGATTCAGTACACTAGGAACAGTGTAGTCTGGAGTCACAGAGCCCTGCGGGAGAGATTTACAGTCACTGTTTATCCACACAGTGGCCCGCACTCTTGCATTAATGCCTCCCTGGATGTCTGTGCCGAGAGAATCTCCCACCATGACGCAGTTCTGCGGCCGGACTCCCGCAGACTCGAAGCAGTGAGTGAAGATGGAGCGTGCCGGTTTCTGCTCAGGATGATCTCCTCCGACCACCACCAAACTAAAGAGACCCTCACATCTCACCGCTTCAATCTTCTCCCACTGCGTCTGAGTATCGCCGTTGGTGAGCAGAAGCAGTTTGTAGTTCTTCCGCAGTTCCTCCAGGAGGGATCGAACCTGAGGAGAAAGAGTCAGCACCTGTAATCGTGTGTTCTTCCATGTGTAGTAGCAGCT
This sequence comes from Sinocyclocheilus anshuiensis, assembly GCF_001515605.1. NCBI lineage: Eukaryota > Metazoa > Chordata > Actinopteri > Cypriniformes > Cyprinidae > Sinocyclocheilus > Sinocyclocheilus anshuiensis. The sequence goes on along the minus strand of NW_015552593.1, from coordinate 255,760 downwards.
GTTGGCCAGAGTCGGATCAGGATCGGTGCCCTGCGTCTCCTGTAGGGCTTCATACCAGTGATGGATCCTCACATCATCTATTGTTTTTCCTTCTGATGGGTCGAACGATTCGTGGAGAAGCTTTCGTAAAAAGCGATGACAGATGTCTTTGATGTGGCTTTCCTGTACATGCGTCGACTTCAGCAGCTCACACACCTAAAGAAAGAACAGTGTAAATCATGAGATCTACATCTTTAATTAAAAAAAATAGTTCAGGTTGGATTCAACACAACAAAGTTTTAAGTGTTGACTAACTGTCCAAATATTTTGAGAACAATATCATAGTATTACCTAGAGCCCGACCGATATGGATTTTTTTGGACCGATACCGATATTAGGGAGTAAAAAAATATTTTAAAAATTCGATATATTCGATATATCGGCCGATATTCAGCCCGACCGATATGGATTTTTTTGGACCGATACCGATATTAGGGAGTAAAAAAGGCCGATATTCGATATATTCGATATATCGGCCGATATTCTTTGTGTATATTATAGTACAATACCAGTCAAAAGATTGGACACTTTCCCACTGGTGTGTCCAAACATTTGTCTGGTACTATATATAGAATACAGTATATACATAAACAGAATATATATATATACATAAACACATTTTTTGCAATGATCACTCAAATGTGGTGATCAAACACTTATAATGATGTGACAAAGATATGTAATGGAGGCAGGGCATTTAACAATAAACTTTATTACCAAAATGAGTCTGATATCAGTGCATGAACAGTAAAGAAAAGTTTGCCAGTAGCAAACAATGGAGCGCGCTCTGCTGGACAAACTAATTAATTACACCATTTCAAGCATTTTATCTGCGTTCTATGTTCTGTAAAAAAAAAAAAAAAATCTTATCAGGCATGTGTCCAAAAATCATGGTAATACCATGATACTTTGATATACACTTGAAAGTGTGTAAAAGTACCACAGCATGTGTACAAAAACCATGGTAATAGCACGGTACTTTGATATTTCAGAGAATGTCAAAAAATACCATGGCATTACCATTATGTGTCGAAAAACCATGGTAATATTAAGGTAATTTGATGCATTATTTACGTCCAATAATACCATGGCATGTGTCCAAAAACCATGGTAATACTATGGTACTTTCAGTATACTTCCATATATGCTTCAAAGTTTGTCAAATAACGTAATATCATACGTGCCGCCAAACTATGGTAATACCACGGTAATGTCGACAGTTCTTTGAAATGTTCGTTTAAGCATTTTTCATATTCATTCGTTTACCTTCTCAATGGCAATTCGTCCTGCGCCGGCTGTATCGACCAGCGTGTTATCCAAGTCAAATATAATCGATGAAACTCGACTTTCCATCATATTCCACATCACGTATGATATTAACAACACATCCGAACACGTGGAACTCCGTCTACTGGCGTCAGGCGGGTGTTGTGACGCAACGTCACATTGCATTCTGGGAGATGTAGTTCCCGAGGGAAAACACGGTGATTTATGACAGGTCTGTAGTGTACATGACATGTAGTTTTTACATGCTGAGATTGTTAGATCAGTCTAAAACTTTCTATTTCTTCATTTTTTGTCAAGTAACTAAAATTATCAAATAAAATATTTCACTGAAAAAAAAAATCTTATTCTTATTAGCCCTGTAATAGTAGGCTAGCAGGCCTCGTGGTATCTATTTATCTATCTATCTATCTATCTATCTATCTATCTATCTATCTATCTATCAACTATGTTGGTAATTTCATGTGATAAAGATTTATTAAAAACAATTGCATGCTAAAATTGCAAATGTATTTGTAAAATGTCATTTTAAAAGGTGCATTCTGCAACAGAAGCTTAAGCATTTTATATTAACGCCCGAGAAAAAGGCTTTTTTAGAAGTACTACAGCAATGCAGCACACCACCCTGTAATCAGGTGGACAATCTGAGCGGCAGCTGAATGCAGGAATACGTGCGAGTTGGCAGCTACGAATTGAGGTTACGTGAAAATCTTAACTCCTATGGTTTGCTCTCAATAAACATGCTCTTTTTCAGGTTCTTATCAGATTACACGTGCTGGTCTTTGAGAAACTGTGTGAACTTATGTCTAAGGTTTCATCTCATGTTGGTGTAGGCCTACGTGTAAAATGTAGTCTTCAGGTAGGCTACCTCTTAACAATGTGACGAGTTACTGTAGGCCTACTTATACAGTTTAAATCAGGGGTTCCCAAACTCGGTCCTGGAGGGCCGGTGTCCTGCAGAGTTTAGCTCCAACTTGCCTCAACACACCTGCCTTCAAGTTTCTAGTATGCCTAGTAAGAGCTTGATTAGCTGGTTCAGGTGTGTTTAATTGGGGTTAGAGCTAAACTCTTCAGGACACCGGCCCTCCAGGACCGAGTTTGGGCACCCCTGGTTTAAATCTTTCCAGGGTAGATACAAATAAAAGAGTTCACAAAGGTTAAATTAGAAGCTATTAAAAAGAAGCTTAAAATCGAGAAATACTGCTAAGTATTTAAATGTAGGCTACTACTTCTCTCAGTGTAAATACGAATGTACCCGTTTACAACCAACAAATAGGGCCTATAATTTTTGTTCACTAGAACATTTCATTCCAAAATGAAAAAGGGTATCGCTCATTATTATTATAGCCTATTTGGCATTATTACACATGAGTAATTTACTTAATTTTCAAGGCAAGCAAATGAAATGCACTTACAATCATGGCCACACGAGGGCCTCCGGTCATTACTGAGTGCCCTGAAAATCAAACCCTTCACTGAAACTTCATGGCCCATCACGACCAAAGACTGAAACGTTTGGTTCTTTCAGTAATTGGAATGAAGTACATATCCTTAACACTAAAACAAAACTCAACGCCTTGTCACCACAACACCTGTATGGCATGCGGCCGAATATCGTAGAGAACGAAAGCAGAACCTTTGGGAAATCATTCTGAAACTCGGAAATATTTCACAGAAAATGAGAATTATTTTACTCATCCTCATGGTGCTGTATTTGTGGAACACAAAACATGAACATGAGGATTCTAAACAAAGCAAACGTCTTATTTTTAACTTTGGAGAGCGGAAGTGGCCAACTTGAATGTGCAGGGCTTCCGGTGTCATTTGCTTCTAAAGTTAGTTATTTTTATCTGTTAAAAAAACAGCAAAGCAACTCGTTTTGCTTCTAGGTATTGAAAACTGGCATTTCATATCATATTATTTTGATGTATTTTCATAATTATAAACACTTGTTGAGCAAATAGTTTTTTACTGCACTTTGTTATTCTTCTTGTAGAGCGGCTAATGAATTGGGAGTTTCGTACTTAGCCTACTTCCGCGATGCAAAATAAGGTGGATTTGCGAATTTTAAAGGGGTCATATGATGCGATTTCAATTTTTCCTTTCTCTTTGGAGTGTTACAAGCTTACACCAAATAATGTTCTTTTTAGCAGCATCATATGACCCCTTTAAGGATTAAAACATTTTTGTAATAAATCCACCTTTGAGGACAACACGATAGAGGTTGAAAAATGTATAACATGTAGAGTCAATCAACTGGGAATGTTTACACCGATAAGAAGTTAGATAAGTTTATGTAGCCTACCACATTAGCTGTGTTAATTGCACATTGTCACACAATTATACATTCAAAACCACGGAATGTTCACTGAGAGGAGCAAGTTGAAGCCAAACACAGCGCAGAAATTACCCATCATTCCATTTATCAGCATTTTCTTAGTGCAAACTCACCTCATATAACCTTGCTTTTTTTTCCTTTACACTCCGCACGCACACACCTTAAGGGCTCTTCACTCACCATGAGGAACACTTACAGTTTTCACAGTAAGCCTTTGTGGTTTGATATTTATTTTAAAAGGCTGAGATGCATTAAACCACATTTCTTTACATACAGTGGCCCCAAAAAGTATTTATAAAACTTGAGCCACAATACATGAATTTCATTGTATTACATACAAAATTGCAAACCAAAGTGCTGTTTATTTCAAAGTACAGCACAAGTATACTTTTTCAACAAACCATCTCACAAAAAAAATACACATTTGTTAGGTTTTAGATCTTGATGTAGGCTGCTGTTCAGATTGAAGACAAAAGGTATTTGGAAACTTTCTGGATGTGGTTACTCGGCATACCTGTATGACTTCATACATCCATTAAAATCACTTCAAAAGTCAAAATACCTCATAAAGGTGAAGCTAGTTCAGAGAAAACAGTTTACATGGTTTAATTCTACCACTTTTATGATTTAGGAGTTATCTGTATTTAAAACACGCATGTATTATAACAAAAAAAGGGCTGTGCGAGCAGATCCGTTATCTGTTGATTATTACTGTGCAGCTTGCATGTAGAGGAAGACATTTAGAGCAGTTAGCGTATCCAGAATAAGTGTCATGTATTGTTACTTTGAGCATTAAAATGAGACTTGAGATGACACTTCTCACTCCTTCTCTGTCGGATCTCTCTTTATGTAACCTTGCGTGCACTTGCAACTGGCCCAGCGCCAAACGTTGACACGCAAAAATGTGTCACTGCATTCTGCTCTCATTCTAAGCACGATCAGAAATTGGAGCATTTCTCACGCATGCAGATTCTGCTCATAGCACGGATGCCAGTCTCTGTTCGAACAATTCCTGTTCATGTAACTTTCCTTCCAAGAACACGTTCTGTAAACAGAAGTTTCAGGGAGTGGAAGTGTGAGAGAGTTAGAGAGTGCGCTGATGCCTACCAAAACAAACACTGCAGCAATCACAGCAACAAATCTCAGTTCACTGATTTAGACTCCATTTATAAAGTCCTTCTGATGGATGCATATAATGTTAGTAGCAATAATAGAATTTTGAATAGGAATTTTTAATTAAATTAAATGCAATTTCAAATACTTTAAACAGCAGTTATGTGCAATGTTATTTTGACTAAAAATTGCATTTCATATTTTTATTAATTCTTTTGGATTTAATTATTAGACATTTCCGAAACAAATATCAGAAAGTTGTTATTTAATTATGCAATTTCGTATAATTGCAATAATATTATTTTTAGTATAATTGCAATAATATTATAGTTTTTATTCATATTTTCAATTAATTTTTATATTTTCTGTTTTTATTTGAGTAATTTATGTGTTTTTTGTCATTTATATGAGTTGTTTTTATATAAAAAGGTCTATATTGTTTTAGTCATTTTTTTGTCATTTTAGCATTTAGCTAAACTAAATCAAAATGAAAAATGTTACCTTGATAACCAGACTAAATGAAATGAAAACATGAAATGTTGCCTTGCCAACTAAACTAAATGAAACATACATTTATTGTTTTTTTTTATGGTTTTAGTTTTAATTAACTATAATACAGTAAACTTTTATAAATAAGAACGTATAAATAAGAATAACAATTAGAAATATTGCATTTAATTTTCATTGGACATTTGTAATTTTTATATTCATAATTTCAATCATAGATATCTTTAAGTAATTTCGATTTGTACACGCAAAACTGCAATATAATTATATAATTAGTTATAATTGGAATTTTTGAAAGGTGGCATAATGAACTGTATTAATATGAAGGAATTTTCTGTATTGATATTTTACAGGTGATTTACGAATTTTGCACTGCATTGCATTGTGTTCTAGGGTTAACGGAAATGACCATAAAATTAAAGGATAATCTCCGGGCAGAAAACGACCAGTTAATTTTGAACAGTATAATCAAATTTGCATAACAGATTTAATTTGGAATTTTTACTAGTCAAAATTGGCATTAAAAAAGTTGAAACCTTTTAGCGGCTCTTCTCAACAGACACACAGCGCTCTGTTTAGCATTTCAGCTCAGTGGGTGGTCAGGTCTCCAGTCACACGCGATCTCTGTGTTCAGCACAAGCCTCCCCCACAGACAGCACGGCGTTCGGGTCACCTTCTGTTTAAATAGCTCAGATAACACCTGTGCAACCACACATCCAGCAAGTGCATGAGGGTGCGGATCCTTTATTCTTACACTCTAAAAAATGCTGGGTTATATTTAACACAGCATTTTTTTAGAGTGTACAGTCTTACATGAATATATTTTGCATGAGAAAAGCAATGGCATAATCAGATGTTCTTTCGGAGGGAGTGTTCAAGATACAGCATACTGTAAATTTAATTTAAAAACAAGGCCAAAGCAACACTGACAGCAGCGACCTGACTGTCAACGGCAGTAGAGGCACTGGGTCAATGTGTCATTTATGTAACACAAGATCTGCCGATATTGCGTCATTTTCAGAACCTTACACAAACACACTCTGTGGTTTGGAAGAAATCTCAGCGTACTTCCACACCTGCTTTCAACCATGCACCAAACACACATACTGTATTCAGCAGGGAAATGTTTCCTCGGTTCACACCACTGTGTCTGTGTGGAATCAGTGAGTCAAAACTTGTTTTGCCAAATTTAAATCATTAAATTGCATTGCTGAAATATTGCGTTACTGTTAGCAATAAAGCAATATGATTAAGAGTGATATCATCAGAGATGAAACAGTCACTAAACAAGAGCAAAAAAAATTCTTACTATTCACCTGCACTGAAAGTGGCAACTTTGCTTTGATTTTATTTTAATGACAGTAGACATTAAGTCAACACATACATGAGATGATCATGTTGTTTTGACAAAGTATTTTTTTTTCCATCAAATGTTACACCAAAAGAAATTAATAGTAGCTACTGTCTGGAAATATTATATATATATATATATATATATATATAAATGGAGCAGCTTACTCCCAAAAATATTAGTAAGATGTTGTATAAATGCTTACATTTACAATCAAAGCTCTGCCGTTTTTATTGTGGGGGCAAAACATAATGTAACGGAATACATGTGATTGAGAGATAACACAAACGTTTCTCAAAAGCCTGATTTATCATATTTGATACTCATGTTTTAACATGTTTTTTCTAAAAAAAAATAAAAAAATAAATCATGTATGGATAATCAAGCAAACCGTTGCTTCTGTCTAGCAAGTGATCATATTGAACTACTACTAACAATATAACATTTATTCTTATGTGTACTTAATAAAAATCAGTAAAAATTTCACAGTAAAAAGACACGTGAACCACAACCTGAAAGTAGACGTTTTTATAATTCTACGAAGAGGCCTTTTACTTACTAAAAAAGTATAAACTTTCAATCAGATGACAGGAAGACATGTAGTAGCTTAGTTTGTATACAAAAGCAAAGTTTTAAAAAGGCCTTAGAAATCCATGTATCAAATATGACACAATAGACTTTATAGGGTTAAGAGACTTGGGCTAGTAGGCAACCTACTACACACAGAACACCAAAGCACAGTAACACAGTAACACTTCAGCAACCTCTCAGAGAACTTCAGCCACTGCATTAAACTCCACTGCACTGTGGCGGCTCTGGATACCTGCACAGTTGGACTGGCAGAAGTGAACGAGGCCCTCCTCAGTCAGAGACTGAGAATGTAGACAGGAAGTTCCTGCATCCTTTATGATTAGTGATTGTATATCACTCAACGCTGAAGTCACTCCAGCTGAACGCTGGCTGTTTTCTCCCTCCTCAGGCTGTTGATTACCTGAGTCAATGTTTCCATTAGAGTCATGGAGTGAGAGGGATACCAACACATCATAAACCAGATGGGCTTATGGACATTAACTCCACACTCCACACCCAACAACAACACATACCGTTACAAACACCAGCATTGATCCGGATGAAAAGACCAGCAAGAATTTCCATGCATACCACATCTATCCTTCATGGAGAAAGCATACCATGCTCAGTTGTGACCTGCTTTGTGGAAAAAGGAAATTAGAAATATAATTAATTCAATACCGAAAAGTATCTATTACACAATTAATATAATGTTATGAAATCATATACAACATGTTCTGACATCACGTTCAACCCACCCATTAGGGTGCGATTTAAAAAAGAAAGTATTTTATGATCACCAAGTCCAAAAAAAACCCCCAGTAAAAACTGAAATATTGTAAAACATTCAAAAAATTTAAAAGCACTGTTTTCTAATTGAATATTTGTTTAAATGCAATTTATTTCTGTGACACAAAAGCATCATTACTCCAGCCTTCAGTGTCACATGATCCTTCAGAAATCACTCTGATATGCTGATTTGCTGCTCAAGAAACATTTCTTATTACTGTCAATGTAATATATATAATATATATTTTCCGGAAATATTTATGTATTTGAGTAGTTTTACAACTAAATAAATTTATCAGTCTTTACTGTCATTTTTGATTAAAAGTATCAATTTCTTAAGAAAAATGCACTTACTGAAGGTCACATGGACAAACATTCAACATTAATTTCAAATTCAAATGATGCAATATTCATAACATTCATTATAAACTTTATAATGTATAAATAATATTTATAAATGTGATAGAATATGAAGCTGATGTGAGGAAAACTGTTGCCCCTTCTTACTCCAGTATCACATCACCGGAGCATTTCTGAAGAAACTTCACGGTTACGACTGTGCTAAATATAAAAAGAGGAACAGTTTTAACAAAAGTGTTTATTTATGGCAAATGATGACGTCGGATTGATATGTTATACTTGTGGAAAATTTTATGTAAAAGTTCTTTCCCTCAATGCAAATCATATTCCAGAGGCATGATCTGTTTAGATTAATATAAACTACAGATGGTTATCTTTAGTCTACTATAATGAACCAATTCCATCCAACCTTAATTTTCTGTACATACAGACATAGACACACACACACACATATATATATATATAGAGAGAGATAATATAGCTTTTATTAATACTTTGAATCAGTTTTTATTTTTAGTTTAGGTTTTAGTAAATGTGTTGTTGTTTTTTTGTCATTTTTAGTCATTTTATGTCTTACATGTCTATAAACTTTTTTATTACATTTTATTTCAGTTTTAATCCTCCAATTTTCTAAAAATGTTAATCTAAATCTATTGCATCTGAATCAGTTTAATCATGCAAAAAAAGTTGTAAAGTTATAATGACCAAATTTAAAGTTATCACAAAAATACAAATTAATGCTTGACCTCTACACAATATCAAATAATTATTATCCTGGCAGTAAGACTAAATATTTGCAATAAATATATTTTAGTTTCCATGTACAATGAAAACATAGATTCCAGCATCTTGCGTGTGAATCAATATCAAAATGACACTGGATCCTCGGCTCTTATTTACCTGTCTTTTCATGAACTTCAGCCGTTTTTCTTTGCTTTTGGGTGACACAACAAAATACCAGGAAGTTGTAAATCGCTTGATAATAGACAGACAAAATGGCACCACAGTGATCTCTAGCAACCATCAGGATAGATTGCATTTTCTTACATACAAAAGCAAATTCACACCATCTGCCACAAACAAGTCCATACAATCTTCACCCCAGAGAAGATCTGTCCAAAACAAACAAAATATCTGCTGGAATCTCTCTCAAAGACTAGTGTCAGGGGAATAATAGGAGCTGTCACTGAAACTGGAGAGGATGGGTAGACACCAGCTAGGGAAACGATGCAATTCTGCAACGTTTCCCATGAATGAGATTTCAGTACGTGCAACATGCAAAAAGGAGAACATTCTGCAAATGTTTGTGCATGGAAAGTCCATTATCTGATGATCTGGTGGCCTTTAGATCTAAATATAAGAGTTAGCTCTTCAAATGCCATCTATTTTAGTCCTTGGATAAATTGTGCCCAATGACTGCATTATTTGTTTGCATGCACGGTCTGTTGTTGATTCAGCAAAATAATGATGCAAATTAGGTTAACGGCACAGAATCCCAATCACTTAATTAGCATGTAATACGCTTCTGCTACAATAACAAATAAAAAATGCATTAAAAAACTCCTATTTGAAAGCTGTGGATGCAGTTCCCTTACAATGAATAGAAAAAAGCAGCTTTTACAATGTTTTTGAGTTGCATGGATGAAACAAAATCATATGCGTTTCAAAAATCATGAGTAAATGACTGAATTTTCATGTTTGGGTGAACTGATTCATTAATGACAAATACACATACTAATGGAAGCTGAAAACCATCAATGTTGACATCAAATAGCAACACACAAACACAGACGAAACAACAATGCGTCACCAGGCTGAAGTAAAAGTGTTGAATTTATCGCCCTGCTGTAAATTAAAGCAGAGACTTACCACTGTCGCTACGGCAACTGGCTGGCGAGAAATCAAAACGCTAATCCTAGAGGCAGGGCAGTATTATACAATCAGAGGATAATATGAAACATGTTTACAAAATATGACTGTAAACGACGCAAAGTAGAACGTAAACTGAAAAAGGCCTTCATTACCATGTCAGCATATCACAGTCAGCTATCTTAGAAAATACTTAAAATAAATAAATATCCCTCTATAAATAGGTTCAAAAAACTTTAAAAATAGGTGTATTAAATAAATAAATACATACATAGTCAAAAATAAATAAATATATAAACAAACAAAATGAATAAGTAAATAAATAAATAAATGTGTATTAAATACATAAATAAGCAAGCAATCCACTAAAAAGGCCAAAAATAAAATATATATTAATATAAAAAGTATATTCTCCCAAAAGTGTGAACAAAACTTAAAAAATAGGTGAAATAAATAAACAAACAAACAAATAAATAGATAGATAAATGTGTATTAAATAAACAAATAACCTTTAAAAATATAGGTGTATTAAATGAATAAATATATACATAGTCAACAAATAAATTAAAGTGGTGAAATAAACAAACAAACAAGCAAGCCACTATAAATAGGCCAAAAATAAAAAACAAGCATGAGGAAATGTCATTCTAACAGCAATGAAGCACATTATCCCTTTTGAGGTAACAATGATCATTAATAAGAGAGAAATATGAGAATACTAAGTTTATGTCACAAGTGAAGAGCCTTTTGCCTGTCAGTGTCTGTGTAACTGTAAACACAGTGAAATGAGATACTGCAGTTGTATTGTTGAATAAGGGACAGAGGTCATAAAAGTTCATTTAGCAAAGAGTATTTTACTTGCTCATCTTAACAATACATTATACTAGAGTGTGGTTTTGCACCAGGAGAAAATGACAATTTGCTAGATACAATGAAGTCAAAATGTCCAGTAGTGAAAATGCTCCTATTTTGTGTTTTTAAATGAATGAATAATTAATTAATTAATTAATAGTGGAATATTTATATATGGTATTTATTGATTCATTTGTTTGCTTGTGTATGTATGTACATATGTATTTATGTATGTAAAAAAATATATTATCCAAATAAATCATAAAACTTTGAAGTCAGTGTGATCTCAGTTTTTGATCAATGGTCATCCATTTTATGGCACATTTATAAAATATTTGTAAAATAAATACATTAAAATGAGCATACAGAAATATGTAATTCATAATTAGTCATTTAATTTAACAATTGTTTTTTTTTTTTTAATCCATAGCAAATGGGGGATCAGAAGAAGAAAACAATACAATTATTTTAAAATTCTGTTCAAAAGTCAGAAAGCATTAGTCAAATACTTCTATTTTGCATTTTATTAAATTATAAATTAATTGTGGAATATTTATTTATTTCAAATTATATAATATTTTCAAAATCATAAAACTTTGAAGTCAGTGTGATCTTTTTTTTTTTTTTTTTTTACCAATGGTCATCCATTTTATGGCATATTTATCAAATATATGTAAAATAAATAAATAAATTGAAATTAGCATACAGAAATATTAAATTCATATTTAGTCATTTAACAATTGTTATGTTAAAAAAGGGGGTAATAGAGGGCAAAGTGGGATCAGAAAGACAAAACAATAAGAAAACACCAGTGAAATACTTCTATTTTGCATTTTATTAAATTATTAATTAATTGTGGAATATTTATTTATTTGAAATTATTCTCTTTTTCTGAGAACTATTTCATTCATAAATTAGAGTGAAATGAGAGGAGGATAAGAAAGAAAGACAAAAATTCTAAGATCCACAAAAGCATGACATGACAGAAGAGAAAGTTGCATTTCCTCTCCCTCTGTACTTTTCGTGAGAATATGGTTGTTAGGGAGTTGCTAGGGTGGAGCGATGGCAATACTGAGACAATACGAACACGACAGAAACTCGAATTCAGCTTCCATGTGCAGTGACAAAGAGCAAGAACAATGCAGCAGAGTTTTGCCTGTCTGACTCACGACTTGTACTTTCACATGCTTGAATTAAACTGAGCAGTGCAGCTGATCTTCTGGCACATTGTATTGCATTGTTTGCACGGTCACAGTGACCGGAGCACAATAAAAAAGAGACAGTAATCCTAGAGAGCGGTATCGTGGGTGTTTGTTGGTGTATGTGTGCGTGTGATGATCTTCTGGCACATTGTATTGCATTGTTTGCACGGTCACAGTGACCGGAGCACAATAAAAAAGAGACAGTAATCCTAGAGAGCGTTATCGTGGGTGTTTGTTGGTGTATGTGTGCGTGTGAGCGAACTGCCTCTTCCCCCTCATCTGGCCAATCCAGTCTGGTGTGTTCCATTCACACTGACACCAATTCTGTGACCTAGTGTAAACTACAAAGAACTAAATGTTCTGCACTGTAAAAACATCCACAGAGCTTACTGACTGACACAAACCCACATATACAGCCATCCGCCAACACATTTAAAAAAAAAAATAATAATATATATATATATATATATAGAATAAATGCTGTTCACACTGTGCAAATCTGCTTATTTGAGCACATTTTTCTTTAAAAATAATTACAAAACTTATATATGTATATAATTATTAAAAAGATATATCTGTAATTAAATTGTTGTTGAATTAACAATTTCATTTAATTTAAAAAAATGTATTACAAGTTTTATATTTTATTTTATATATTTTATATCCTAAAATCCTAATATATTAAATATTTTAATAGTTTATGACATTTATAAAAATAAAAGAGTTTAAAAATTTAATATTACAACAAAATAAAATTATAAACATTTTAAATGAACACAATTAAATAACTGAACTAAATTTAAATATGTATTAAAAGTTTATTTCATATTTAAAGTTTATTAAACATGTATTCAATGTAAATCTATATTACAAATATTAAATATTACAATTTGTTATTACATTAACACAATGGTAACACTTTAGTATGGGACCATTTCTCACTATTAACTAGTTGCTTATTAGCATGCCTATTATTAACATATTGGCTGTTTATTAGTACTTATAAAGCACATGACCATATTCTACATCCCAAATCCTACCCAATACCTAAACTCAACAACTACCTTAATAACTAATAATATGCAGCAAATTAGGAGTTTATTGAGGCAAAAGTAATAGTTAATGGTGTGTTAATTGTGAGAAATGGACCTTAAAATAAAGTGTGACCAACACAATTAATTGATTCAATGCCATTTAAATGATTCTTAAAGGTTTTTTTATATTCAAAAGGTTATTGCATTTATTAAATATAAAAATACACATTTTTAGACTTGATCAGATGATGCAGATTGAAATGGGTTTTACAGGTTATGCACAAAATCTATGCTCACAGAATTCTGAAAAATAGAAATTGAAATTAGAACTGCCATCTTTTATACAATTCTAAAGATATAATCTTTAGACTGAATTGAATCAAATCAAATTGAACTGAAAATGTTATTTAATTTGAGTCTTTTTTAACCATGGCAGCCTTTGGTCAGGATTCACAGGACAACATCAGAGTGAAAATTCTGCTAAAGGTCTCCTTTCATTTTTCTAGGAGGAAAGAAAATCATACAGGTTTGGAACAGCTTTCTGCATGATAATTAGCATGCAAATACATCATGGCTGTCATCTCTGAGATATCTCATCTTTGCTAGCTTAAGAAAGTTTATATAAACACAGAGTCACAGCAGTGGCAGGAAGCAGTGTGTGTGCATTGCTTCAGACGGTCACGGCACATCAAAGTGCAGCGAGACACATATAATCCAGACTGACAGGCAAGCCATTCTCCTTTTCACATTACCTGTGGCAACACCTCTCGTTTCTCGCTCGCTGAAGCAACAAAGCAACCAAATACACCCCTAGCAACCGTTATGGAGGTGACTGTTGAATTCTGACAGTATGCATGTTTAAGGTCAATGTACTACACCGAGAAATAAAATAAATAATATAAAATAAAATAAAATAAAACAAAAATATATAAAATAAAATAAAATAAACATATATAAAAAATAAAATGCCTACCCTCACCAATATTTAAAAATGTTAAAAGGGGTCATATTTTTTTCTTATGAGGTTCACTTACATTCTTTGTATAGTTTTTACACCACAAAGTTTTTACAACACCATCATTTAGTTTTCCAGGTAGAATTGAAGAATTTTGCTAAATGAACTCATGTGAAAAGATACATTTAAAGCTTGGCATCAGGTCTGTAAAAAAATACAAAGTTCTGCACTTTATAGAAAATTTAACGAAATGAGGCCTTAATGAGCATAAAACTCCCAAATCACGTCTATGTGTTTGTGTGCAGAGGGTCTGCGGTGAGGTGAATTCGGGTTTGTGTTTTTGGGGCCGCCGAGGGGCAGCTTCTGTTCCACCGAGACCTTTTCATTTCACAACAGAAGGACTGATCTGCAGTCCACAGCGACAAAACAAATGACCGATCTAATTAGAGAAATATCAGAATTAATAGAGCATAGAACTTCTGGAGGACTTGGGAATGCAAAAACCCAAACAAAAGGGTCATGGTCCAGTAATTCTTTCCTCCCTTCTGTCTTAAAAACTCAATGACATTATCTATCCATAAAAGTATGAAATATTTCATGCATTATTCACGTGAAATCTGCCATTTGTGTCCCTATATGATGATACAGAATAACAAGTGATATGAATATAACAATATAAAAAAAAAAATATTACGGAAATAATATAGAAAAAGACAAGAAAAAAACTATACAAATACAGCAAACATAAGACAAAAATAAGTTTGGGGTCAGTACAATTTTTTAAATTTTTTAAAAGAAGACTGCTTACCAAAGGCTTCATTTATTTGGTCAAAAATACAGTTAAAACAGTAATATTGTGAAATATTATTACAATTTAAAAGAACTGTTTTCCATTTTAATATATTTTAAAATGTAATTCATTTCTGTAGAGTATTTTAAAATGTAATTTATTATTTTATTCCAGTTGTGGTGCTTAATATCTTTTGGAAACTGTGATACTTCTTTTTTTCAGGATTCTTTGATGAATAGAACGTTCAAAAGAGCAGCATTTATTTGAAATTATTTATTATTATTATTTTTATTATGTTATCTATTTATGTATTTTTTTTTTTTGTAACAGTGTAAAAGTCTGTACTGTCACTTTCAATGTAAGGCATCCTTGAAAATAAAGCTATTTTAATTACTATATCTTTAAAAAACAAATCTTACTGATTATAGTAAGAATACTATGAGTGTATAATTCTCTTACTGCAAGTTTCTGTTCTTGAGAATCTTACTATATATATATACACAGACACACACAGATATATACTGTATATATATTAGGGATGCACCGATAACACTTTTTCCAGTACTCGCCCGATACCGTCCTACATCATCTTTAATTTAATAGCATTAGAGCTGCTCCATTGCAGCAGCTTAGTACTGTAATCACGCAATTTGCTGAAAAAATGCAGGGAACCAATAGCTATAAATCTCCTAACTGTGATATTTTCATAAATAGAAGTCACGTTTTTTTCATCTGAAACGTGCAGCGATTTAT
>NW_015552593.1:235379-239801 GCF_001515605.1 Sinocyclocheilus anshuiensis | reverse complement strand
TACAAACTTTCCAGTGATGTCTGTGAGAAAGGTATATTCACTCGACAAGCTCGCGCATCTGTGCCGCCGCGCGCTCAATCCACTCAGCCTGCTTTGCTCATCAGCTGCCGCAAATCAGCTATACAGGCATTAATACTGAATGTTTTATATTCATTGCATACATATACTTCGTAGACATCTTTAATATCTAATAACTCCATTCTGCTGTCTGTTGTGGTAGTTCTTTGTCTGAATATGGAACTTATTATCACATGCTGTGTGGTATTGGCGTTTGGTATCGGGGCATTTTAATGAGTACGAGTACAGGAGCTCAGTATCGGGCCCGATACCGATACGTGCATCCCTAATATATATATATAATATAATATATAATATATATACTATACATTAAATCTCTGATCTACTACAGTACCATATGCAAAGCCACCAGTAGCCTAACCTGCTGCCAACCTACAAAGATGCAATATTTCACCTTCATCGCAATAAGATATGAATCAACTGGTATTTCATCACTCCTGCACGTTTTCAGTGGGTTAGATGAAGGTCACTGTCCCAGTGCATTTGTGCGCATCATCTTTGACATCTACTGTAATGTTCATATTCAGTGGTTCCAGCCTAAGTGCTGGTGACATTCCTGCCGTGTTATGGCAACAGTGTGAGATGGTCTTGCTTGAGCAGTCTGGCTCCTGCTGCTAGAGGAGATTCATGTTTCCTTAACAGCTCAGTGGGACATGAGAAAGATTTCACAGCCAGTGAAGCCGAACGCTCATTAGTGCCTGTGTGTGCAGGTACTGTATATCAGTGCAGCTGCAGTCAGTCTCTTCTACACAAATACAGAACTCACACAATCACTGCACTTTCTTCACACCTTTAGTTGCGATTTTGAAGGAAAACTTGTGGAATATATTTAAATAGGGGATTATTTGTTAAATTTGGCATCTACATGTATGCTATTGAGCTTATTTTAAACAATTCATCAGTGCATGTTTCATAAAAAAAAAAAAAGACCTCATAATTCCAGTGAAATAACAGCCATCTCTCTGGTAACGTATACTGGACTTCTCCAGTCATTTAGATTGCTAACCGCAAGCTGGCATTCAGATCTGCCTCTGTCCAATCAACAACCAACGGATAGAAACAAGTCCGTTTTACTTAACTGTATGTCCCAATACGGAAGAAAAGACCTAATGTTACTTCAGTTTCATCATCTTTTTAAATGGAGCTAAGAGGACTACAATTTTAACAGCCAAAACATATCGACAAAACAAACTTATTGGCTAGAATATTTAATAAATGAACACACACAGCACAAGAGGTCTACAGAATTGTATAAATGACAGAAGTTCCCATTTTCAATTTGGAATTCTGTGAGTGTAAATGCCATGCAATGCCTGCTATCGCAATCAGTGTTATTTTAGTATCAGTTATACTGTATGCTTATACTATAGTATTAGTTTTCATTTTTACTTATAATACTTTTCTGTTTTCACTTTAATTTTAGTTTAAGTTTTAGCTGTTGGGTTAGAGTTAGTTTAAGTTTTTTTATGTCTTCATTGTTTTTATTAATTGTTTAAGTTTAGTTAATTTAGTAGTTAAAATTAAATATAGTTTTGTTTAGGTTTCTGTTGTGTTTTTGTCATTTTTAATTGTTTCTGCTTTTTTTTTTTAAATGTCTACATAGTTTTTAATACTTTTTAGTTCTTTTAGTGTTTCAATTTAAATAAATCAAAAAAGAGAAATGTTACTTGGCAACTAGCTGAAACAAGTTTCATTTTTTAATTTCATTTTAATTTAACATTTTATTTCCAAAATGGCTTTTCAATGGTTTTATTTTACGTAACTATAATAAACGATATAAAAAAATCAAGTCCTTTACCATTTAGTTTAATCCACTTTATTTATTTATTTTTATCTCCAAAAACATGGAACTGAGTTTCGATTTGTGAGGCATTTTGGGAATCTCTCACCAGCAGCATCATCTAATCTTAAACTGGACAGTTTGCAGAATCTGGAAATACTGGCCTTGCAATTTGTTGGTACCTGTACATGCCTTTGTCTCTTCTGATATCTACGGCCTGGTCCTCCCATGAAACCCTACAATCTTTATCTTGGAGCCAGATTTACCATTGCTGCAAGACTCTGAACTTATCGTCCCGCTCAAGGGGGGTATGGGTGGAGAGGAAGTGGCTTGTTTTCACCGGGACCTCTGGATGTTTGGGATGGCGTGGACTCGTGCCAACTGGTTATAGCGTGCGTGTGTACGTGCAATTTCAGCACTCACCTACTGTAGCATTGTTCTTCCAGGCCGTTGGTGTGGTACCACACTCATGATCCCAGCGCATGATTGTACCATAAACCTAGAGATACAAAAACCCAGATTCAACAATAACAGCAACACTAGGAATTGTTTTACACATAAAGGTCAGTGTATTTCATACTATGCATAAAAAAAGTGATGAATCCTCTAAACCGTACCACCAAAAAAGAATGATGTATTAATGATAACAAAAAGTCCAGAGGAAATGATACGAACTCCTCCCTCAAACAATACTGAGGGCAGGCAGAACTTCAGATATTATTAACTGTAGGGAAAATTCAGCATGTAGCCGTGTCTTGCCAAAAGGGGATTTTTCTTCCTCCTCCTCACTCTGCTCAATGTCACGCAAGTTCCTTGAAACAAAAGCAAGACAGAAATAACGAGAGAAGAAACACAAGAAAAACAGAATTCATGCCAGTGCAGAAATAATTACCATGTTGATTAGTCACATCTCTGCCCTCTCCGCACGTGACGGACGATCAGCTCTGCATAATACTCTCATGCTTTGTAAGATCTGCTGAATTCTTTTCCAAGGAACAGTTTATGTATTAGTGTATGTGTTATATATACTTCTTATGTATACTATGAGAAAAATTATTCAGCAAAATAAAATCAAATAAAAATTTTGTGAGTTTATGCAAGGCCTGAAAACTACTCTCAATCAGTGTTATACTATTATAGCTTTGGCTGCTGTTTTGAATTTATTTTATTTTTTATTTTGATTTATTTTTCGATTAATGTCTACATAATTTTTTATCATTTTATATTTATTCATTTAAGTTTATTTATTTTATTCCTTCAATTTAAACTAAACAAAAAAAATAACTAGCTGAAATAAAGTATTTTTATTTATTTTATTTCATTTAACATTTATTTTATTTTTAAGTAACTTTTTATGGTTTTAGTTTTTGTTATATTTAACTATAATAACCCAGCACTCTCAGAAAAAAGGTACAAAGCTGTCACCGGGACAGTACCATAAAGTACAAAAGCTAAAATGTACATCTTTGTACTTTATTTACCCCTAAATGGTACCTTAATTACCTTAAAGGTACATAATAGTACTATAAAAGTACATATTAGTACCTAAAGTGTACAAATTAGTACCTTTTCGAAAGGGCACTGTCCCAGTGAACGCACCTTTTGTACCTTTTTTACTTTTTTATAAAATACACAAATATCAAAACATAACAACAAACTCTGATCATAACAAAATAACAAAAACAGCAACACCAGAAAAATAAACCGGCAAACAATTAAAAAAATCCAACTGCTTATTTAATTCATTCCAAAGTGCATGCTAGGAACCAAATTACCAACATAGTACTGTGGGTTGCCTCATCTGTAATTTGTCAATTAATATTAATAACAAATATCACAAATATTGGTAAAAAAAACAACAACTGTAAAAGTATGTGAACTAGTATCCAAAAATAAACTTGCATGCCAAGAATATGTGGGGGATAAAGTTGGTCGCTTCCCCTATATCATGGTGAGTTGATTTCCTAGAATTATGTTTTCAGAAGGTCTGTGCTCTTCGTGCCAAAAATAAAAACACTTTCATGATGTGTCTTCCGACTCAGAAGCCTTGCGTGACTCTGCAGGCTGGTGTCTCTCATGCATGACTGTCTGTCATCATTAACTGCTAATGAAAACACTGCCGTCATGTCTCATCGTGGGGGAACAGAACTTCTCTTTGAGCACTGACTGACCTCTGACCTCTTCCAAGGAGGCTGGGTAAATAAAGGAGGTAAAGAGTGGAAGTCCACTGACACGTAAAAACTTGGTTTGTTCATGCCGGATCTCAATTGGATTAGCATTCAGCAACATAACACAGCTTGATATGGATGGCAAAACAGGTGTAAGGAACTGTTTGTTAAGCAACAGCAGTAAAGGGACTTTTTGTCCAAGAATGAAGATCTAGTCATTATTTATTCTAATGTTGTTCCAAAGCAGCTTTGAATTTCTTTCTTCCACTGAACACAAAATGAGTCACAATGTTCTCTGCAACATTCTGAAAAAATCTTTTGAGGTCCATGAAACGAAATTCGTAGGATTGGAACACTGAAAATAAAATAAAATAAAATAAAATAAAATAAAATAAA
>NW_015552593.1:209601-235139 GCF_001515605.1 Sinocyclocheilus anshuiensis | reverse complement strand
TTACATAACTAAAATAAACTCTGATCATAACAAAACAACAAAAACAGCAACAACTGAAAAATAAACTGGCAAATAATGACAAAATCCAAACACATTTTTAATTTTCATGTCACAGTGCAAATAAAATAAAATAATAAAATAAAATAAAGATATATATATATATATATCTTTATTTTATATATATATATTACTTACAAGTAATTTGCAAGATAATCACGAATATTCAGTATTGGGGAAGACAAGCTAATATTTTAGTAATCATGCAATTGAAAACCCTATAAAGATCAACCCATCTAAATTCTATAAATATGGTGGTTACAGCCCTGTATATTATTGCCCTGTTTGTTATAATCTCAACATCACAAAGTCACCAGATTCACATAATTATTTTTTTAGTATATATAATCATCAGATTTTCTAAAAACCAGACAATGAGATATATGTTAGCAATAATGTAAAGTCACAGCTTGCCTAGCTTTTACAACTTTACTCAATTACTGTAGTTTACTTTAATGATTTTTGACACTTAACGCTGCTACTGTATGTGTTCTCAAGTTCTGCTTTAAAACAGCGTTAGGCAATCACGCAGTGGAAAAAAAGCCATTGTGGGCTGAACGTAAAGCGCAGTCATGCGGTTGATCACGTACCACCATGTGGCTTCCTGCACATTCTCCCCAAAAAGCCCATTTTTAGATGTTGGCCACAAATGTTCCCTCCACAAAAAGAGAAAAGAGAGAAAAGAAACAAAAAGAATGTAAATCTGACATAGGTGACCGTTCAAAATTCTGGGGGGGAAATGCCCTCTTAGTGTCAGGAAGAGGAGACGCCTTCACGGACTAGTGACTATGCTTTGGCAAGGGCCTCCGCAACAGTTGGCTAGACAAAAAAAGCCACGCAGCCTGATAGAGGCTGTACCTCAATTGGTTGTTAATTTGCAGGGTCGTTAGGATACTTTGAAAGACTCATTAGCATTGTTTGTCTTTTCAATCGTTTTAGTATGTTTTTGAGCTTTTGTAGGGGGGGAAAGAGGGGTTTTATCATTTTCCTGGGAAAGTGAAGGTTGAGGAGAGTGTGGCGTCATGAGGGTCATTGTGTTGTAATGAGGGAAGCCAGCCTGTACAGAGTGGCGGGGTGATGCTCTGGATTAAACTCTCTGACACCATCACACCGAGTGACGCTGCCTGGGATAAATACAAATATCCTGCTTGCATGCATTTGCATTTGTGTCTGTTTGAGTTTGAGTGTAACACTGACAAACAAAGAAGGGAAATCAGACAGTCTGACTGCAGAATGGTATCACAGGATGCAGAATGAGTAAATTCAGCAAATATTACTATAAAAAGTTACGGTCACACACAGTGGAGCCCAAAAGACCATACTGAAGATCTGAACAATTTCTTTCCTTTTAAGAACATTTGACATGGTAAGAAAGAAAGAAAGAAAGAAAGAAAGAAAGAAAGAAAGAAAGAAAGAAAGAAAGAAAGAAAGAAAGAAAGAAAGAAAGAAAGAAAGAAAGAAAGAAAGAAAGAAAGAAAGAAAGAAAGAAAGAAAGAAAGAAAGAAAGAAAGAAAGAAAGAAAGAAAGACCCCGAGTGACGCTGCCTGGGATAAATACAAATATCCTGCTTGCATGCATTTGCATTTGTGTCTGTTTGAGTTTGAGTGTAACACTGACAAACAAAGAAGGGAAATCAGACAGTCTGACTGCAGAATGGTATCACAGGATGCAGAATGAGTAAATTCAGCAAATATTACTATAAAAAGTTACGGTCACACACAGTGGAGCCCAAAAGACCATACTGAAGATCTGAACAATTTCTTTCCTTTTAAGAACATTTGACATGGTAAGAAAGAAAGAAAGAAAGAAAGAAAGAAAGAAAGAATATCTCTTGTGTTCCATGGAATAAAAACAGTGAATAAAATAAAATAAAATCTTTAAAGGGATAGTTCACCCAAAAATGAAAATTTGATGTTTAAGGTGACTTTGTTTCTTCAGTAGAACACAAACGGAGATTTTTAACTCAAACCGTTGCAGTCTGTCAGTCATATAACGTAAGTGGATGGGAATCACGGCTTTGAGAGTCATAAAACATATACACAAACAAAACCAATTTAAAGCCTGCGGCTCATGACGATACATTGATGTGTAAAGACACAAAACGATTGCGGTGAAAATCAGAGGTAAAAAACGATATAAATACTGTTCAGTTTCTTGCACAGACCGAATGTTTTGTGTCTTTACACATCAGTGTATCGTCATGAGCCGCAGGGTTTAATTTGGTTTTGTTTGTGTATATTTTTTAACTCTCAAAGCCGTGATTCCCATCCACTGACATTATATGACTGACAGACTGCAACGGTTTGAGTTAAAAATCTCCATTTGTGTTCTACTGAAGAAACAAAATCACCTACATCTTGGATGCCCTGGGGGTAAGCAGATAAACATCAAATTTTCATTTTGGGGTGAACTATCCCTTTAAGTCTTGGATAAAACTCAGACTCATTTAAATTGTTAACTTTTTTCAGGAAACAACACTGTATAGTCGCAAGAACCTAGTTCTTATATTCTGATAGATAGATTATAGATAAAAAATATTAGGTCTAAAAACATTCATCAACATTCAAAACATTAGGTCATCAAATATGTAAGCAAAACGTACCATTGTAAAGATCAGACTTCTTTGCTTCCACTGAAATCATGCTGGAATATCATGTCCATCATTGTAGCTGTCAATAAAGCAAAAGGGGACATATGAAATACTAAGATTAAAATTAATGTATTTTTGTCATGCACACTGGTATGCTGATAATATAATTTTCAATGACATTACATTATGTATTAAGTATCATTATGTGTTTTCAAGAGTGTTCTCAAGCTCTGTATTTATCTTTGCAAACAAAAAGAGAGATCCCCAATGGTCATTTTCTCCTGCTGCAAAACTACTGTTAATATGTGGGAGGAAGTACAATATTCTTTGCTAAATTAACTTCTCTTACCTACTATTCAACAACACAAGTACAATATCATATTTCACAGTGTGTACAGTTACACAGACGGCGACAGAGAAAAACCTTTTCACTTGCAGCTGAAATTACAACATTTGTTTTGTTCCTAATGATTACCGTCAGCCTTCATATTTTGCTTCATTGCCACTTCCCAATTTATATTTACACTAAGTGATTTAAAAAGAAAATTTGAAATTCATATGCAACCTTTCACTGCAACCAAATATGAAAATCCTGTCATCATTTACTCGCCTTCAAATTGTTCCAAACCTGTATTAATTTCTTTCTAGTTTAGAGCAAAAGAAGATATATTGAAGAATGCAAGTAACCAAACAGCTGCTGGTTGCCACTGACTTCCATAGTATAGAATAAATGATGACAAGATTTTTATTTTTGGGTATATTATCCCTTTAAACTGTTATGCAGACAAAATTATTTGAAATGAATATTTGTACGTAAATTGAAGTGCACAAAATAGAAGCATTTTTCACAAGGCACTCTCACGCTCTTCCTGTTTATTTACCTTGAAAGTAACACAGGTAAACCAGTATGCGTGATCTACTTAATCAGCCAAGCCATCAGAAACACTGAAAACAGGCAAAGCTTTAAGCAGGCAGCTCCAGCAGTGTCTAATGTCACCTCTCGTGATAAAGTGCCTGTGCGTGACTGCAGCGCTCAACTCAACGCCCCATGGCCATTTCTCCTGTAGTCTGTTTCCTCCAGAAGTTGACTGTTCTGACTGAGTGCAGAAGATAAGCCAAACTCAAGCCAAACTTGTTTTCCAATGTACACACAGCTGTGACAAAACTACTGCAGTCAGTGCAGTTACTGAGTGCAAAGTATTGCACATTTTCCTGAGCTGTTATGTCATGATATCAGTTTATATAATCACTGGCCTGCCCTAAACAGCAGTTGTCAATAGACATTTTTATACTGTACTGTTTTTTTTCAATCAGAAATGTGCAGGATTTAGAACTGTGAATGTGTCTAATAAGAAAGATGTCAGGTTTTTCCTGTTCCTACTGGTTAGAAGATGAAGTCATCATTACTTCACTCAAAAACTCAAATATGTGCAACCAGAATGACTTCAATGACAAGGCACTGTCATGCAAAACGCCTCTGATGTAAGTCACATGACAGTTTTTAAAAATACTTTTATCATGTCTGACACATAAAATGCCTAATGTCTAAACATGATTGAGAGCCGAGGGTCATATGTAAATGTATTAAAATGTAAATGTAAATATAATGTATTGAATAAATTAATAATTGATTAATACATTAATAAGTTATATATCTTATTCATATCTTATATATATCTTATATATAATATATATATATCAGATATTCTTCTGGTGTCTCTGTAATGTATGTCTAGCGTTTCACAGGATGCAGTCAAACTGGCACCAGCTTTATATAAAACACATAAAAATTACACCACACAACTTTACAATTACCTGGAAACAACTGGACCACAGCAAAGCATTGCGTGTATGTCAGGCCTGTCTCAGCATGGTCTGGCTCTTTGATGTAGTAAAGAGGCCTTGGGGTCGGGAGTCTGTTCATCACAGGGAGACCACAAGTCCATATTTTACAATTTTAAACGGTGCAGAGGCCATAACTGAAAGAAACAGAAGTACTGAACATATAATGTATCAAATAAAATTAATGTATATCTTGTAATGTTTCAAAAATGAGAAAACTAACAAAGAAGAAACATTTCCTTTACAGTGTTGAAAAAAAAACTTAAAGCAAATATTTGCATATTTTAAGCGTTAAGCAAAAATATCACTAATTACCCAGATTGTTTGGTAACAGATCTTAGTCAGCGCCATATTTAATTTGTTGACTGGAATGAACAGTACAGTGTAGGCTATTCACTGTTGCAGTTTACTCTTGTTTATCAACATACCAATTGTTCAGCAAAGCAACATCTTGAGTTGGCAAAAATTTAGCGATCTATAACCTTTATCCACATTTTTCCTACACCCCATGATGCTTTGCGCAAATTATGGGAGTAACTTCCATGTGCACTGTAAACAATCAGCAAAAGGTTCGCTCTATGAATGCAATAATAAGCATTTTCAAAAATTGGGTACAATGAGGTGACATTGTTTTACTCACCCTTCAACCATCGATCATTAAAAGGAAATTTAAAAGTGTAACAAATTACTTTCAACTTACCATGAATAACTCCTAAAGATCCTCTTTCTATCCACTGCAATATTACGGACATGTTAAATATCATTATAGTAATATGTCTATATTTCCTAACAATTACGTTTTACAGCATCTGTGTGAAAACAAACCTGGAATGAGACATGAGGATTTGAGGAGAAAAATTAAAGATTCTTAGTGCATTCCAGGGAAATATTCATGGTTTATATCCTAAATTAAATCGTGAGAGCAGACCACAAAATGCAGAGTATATGTTGTCTTTTTTCATGTACTTACAGCGGAATACAAAAGAATCGTGAAAATAATCAGGAGGAAAATAATGCAGTGGGCTGAAAAGAGCAATTCTATAGGCTATATATTGTTGTTATATCCCGTCACATTAAAATACCAAACGTAACGTTATTGTCCTGACTTCTGAAAACAGAAAAGGAATGAAAATACAGCCCATTCAGTCAAAATTACGGATAAGGATTATTTGTAGCGCAATCTTATGATTTATTCATGCAGTCAGAGTTGTTTACACTGTTAAAGAGTTGGATTCTCATTCTAAGCATGGACAAAATTACATACAGAAGAATAAGCATACATCACATAATATCAACCACAAAAATAAATAAATAAATAAAGCCATCATCTAAAAATGTCTGTGTTTTGTTGGCATTCGGCGCTCAAGTGCTCGTCACTCTTTAGCTCCGCCCACGGCGCGCCTCCAGGAGCTCGGCTGTTTCCGAGAAAATTGTAAAGCTGTATCTTTCTTTTATAAATATGATAAAACTAAAGACTTTTTGGAGATATGAAGGATGCAGTACTACTCTATAGGTACTCAAGATTAACATGAGATTGGGTGAAACTGTGTGTGTTATGTCCCCTTTAAAACTCAGTAGGCTCGTTATGAAAAAAGTGGATACGGCGCATGCCGTTGTAAAAACTGTGATCCTCACAGCCTCGTTTTCATCCGCGTTAAATTCAATATGGCGTCTAACCTGATTAAGGTCTGTAAAAGCAAAAATGTTACACGCATATGTAAGTAAGTAAGTAAATAAATAAGTGTGTAGAGGTGTGGCGTGTGTCAAGCTTGGCGACAGATTCGATTTTTTGATAGAGGCCTTGTTTTTTTATTTTTCCCCCTACTGTTATAAAAATAATGTGATCCTCACAGCCTCGTTTCCATCCGCGTTAAATTCAATATGGCGTCTAACCTGATTAAGGTCTGTAAAAGCAAAAATGTTACACGCATATGTAAGTAAGTAAGTACATAAATAAGTGTGTAGAGGTGTGGCGTGTGTCAAGCTTGGAGACAGATTCGATTTTTTGATAGAGGCCTTGTTTTTTTATTTTTCACCCTACTGTTATAAAAATAAAAATCAATGAAACTACACTATCCTTAACCCGTAAAAACGTCAAACAAAAACGAGCAAAAACAAAACGCTCATGTCACTCACTGCCACGTCGACAGTAGGCTACGCAATATTTTAATAACAATAATAATTAAACATTATAAAACTACAATAATAATAATAATAATATTAATTTATTATTATTATTATTATTATAAAACTACAATATTTGCGTATTGCGTATACAGCAGCCTCTCTTTTATCAATTGCGTATGTAGGCCTATCAGTTTCCCTAATTTTAAAGCATAGTGAATGAAAAGCAATTAATAGTCAAGCATAGCCTACATGTGAACACATTATACACTTTAAAAAGCATCTCTTCATGCAACTTAAGTTCGTTGAGACAAATAGCTTTGATGACTTCTATTTTTAAATCAATGTGTAAATCAATTTAAATCCAATGTGTAAAATAATGATCAGTAATAAAAAGTCAGTATTTGTGCACATATAGCCAATTGTTGATGTACATGCACAGTGTCTTTAAAAAAATTACTGTTATTTTATTCTTTATAATATAATGTATAATATGTAATATAATATATAATTTGAGCTTGTTTTAAGTCTCGGTTGCTGTAAAGAGTCAGTCTTCCTCTGACAAGTAATTTGAAAACGGGACGTGATCTGCGCAGAAGTGCTCGTGCGCTGTCCGTGGTACTGAACACACGAGAAGCCGCTGCTTTCAGTCGGCGTTCTTACTTTTTATAAGAATTTCGTTTTTTTATTAATATGCATGTGTTTTTATAACCTTTTTACATTTTGTTAGTTAAATTAACTATAATAATATTTTAAATTTATTTTAATATAGGCCTACGTGTTAAACAGACTTCCAAATAGCCTCAAAAAGTGTATCAATTATGAAGCGAATTTTTAAAAAGACTCACTCGGAACACATAACTGAGCTATTTACCTGTTTAAGCACAATTTGAAATTGTGCATCATCTTTGTGAAAACAGTGGATCGTGACCATCATGATGTTTCAAACATTGTGACATTTAGTCCTTCTGTAGGAAAAATACAAATGTATATATTTTTTGTTGTTGTTGTTGTTGGACAACGACATGCTTTTTAAATTATAACTGCATTTAATAATGAATTATATTTCCAATAAGAAGATAAAATTGTATCTATACTTACATTTGTAACATTTCGGCATCCCAAGTATAGGGCCTAGCCTTTGACTGCAAATACAAAATACGAACGACAAAAATTGCAGAATTAAAAGCGAATGAATTCAGGACTTCATTTCGCTTTTATTAATTAATGCGAGTGTCACATATTATAATTTAGTGCTAGAAGATAAAATTGTATCTATACTTACATTTGTAACATTTCGGCATCCCAAGTATAGGGCCTAGCCTTTGACTGCAAATACAAAATACGAACGACAAAAATTGCAGAATTAAAAACGAATGAATTCAGGACTTCATTTCGCTTTTATTAATTAATGCGAGTGTACATATTATAATTTAGTGCTGGTTGGGAATGGGGTCCTCCTAGTGGCAACAGGTGAAAACAACGAAAGAGGAAAATACTATCAAAAAATCTCCATCATTACACAATTTTCCGTCACATGTTAGCTTATCTATTTTATTTTCCACAATGGTGAAGCATAACGGAAATATGGGCTATTATTTTCCTGTCAAACATTAGTTCCTTATGAAAGGTAAGGTTTGATCCATTGTCTCATGCATCACATGATCTGTTCTCACGCACATATCTGAAGTTGGAAATACAAAACATAACCGTTTTGAGTCAAGCAAAAAATGCTGTTCATGAGTAATAGGCATCATATGACAGATCCTTTACTGTATAACTCTTTTGTTCTGTTTCTATTTGCTGCATGGACCTATTTATTAAAATGAGGACGAATTAATTTATATATTAAAGGATATAAGTAGCCTACATATATGATATCAACCAGGTATCTGCAACTGTATGAGGTAATCTGTTTATATGGAGAAAATCAAAATAAAGTGAGGGAAACTATGTATATATTATTACTAATCCCCTTTCACTGGACAACTTTAAACTATTAAACACACTTTGAACAATATTTTACATTACCAAATAAACGTTTTGCATTGTAAATAATAAATATATAACATTTTTTCCACAGACAGATGACATAGATATGACATGCGATCACATATATCCTATACAACAGTAGAAGTCACGCGTTCAGAGAGAGAGAGAGAGAGAGAAGTGTGTAAAGGAGGAGACTCTCAGTAGTGTTATTTAGTCGTGGATACATTCTTGGATGAATGCACCTTAGACCGACCATCACTTATGCTCTGATTTCATATGAATCAGTCAGACACGCCGCGAGCGCTGGAAACTTCAACCCTGAGATCTGATGCTCAACAGGTTAATTGAGTTTGATCACTTCAAGAGTTGATCTGCACTGATTGTGAGGCTTGCAGATACATCGATGATGGATTTCCTGGCGGTTCTGGGCGATTTCATTCAGCTGTTCGCGCGGAGTGTTTTACTGTCGCTGCTGGTGTGTTTAACGCTCATGCTCTGGCGTCGTTCCGGTCGGCGGCAGCTACCGGGTCCGTTCTCTTGGCCGGTCATCGGTAACGCCGCTCAGCTCGGTACCTCACCTCACTTTTACTTCACCCGGATGGCTCAGAAATACGGCGACGTGTTTCAGATCAAGCTGGGCAACCGAAACGTGGTGGTTCTGAACGGAGACGCAATTAAAGAGGCGCTAATTAAAAAAGCTGTCGATTTCGCCGGCAGACCCGATTTCGCTTCGTTCCGGGTCGTGTCCAATGGGAAAAGCATGGCGTTCGGTAACTACAGCCAGTGGTGGAAACTGCATCGGAAGATCGCGCACAGCACCGTGAGAAACTTCTCCACAGCCAACATCCACACCAAGCAGACGTTTGAGAAGCACATCGTGTGCGAGATCGGAGAGCTCATCCGCTTGTTTCTGAATAAAACCCGCGAGCAGCAGTACTTCGAGCCTCACCGGTATTTGGTGGTGTCGGTGGCGAACACAATGAGCGCCGTTTGCTTCGGGAACCGGTATTCGTATGATGATGAGGAATTCCAGCAGGTGGTGGGCAGAAATGATCAATTCACTAAGACAGTCGGAGCTGGAAGCATCGTGGATGTGATGCCTTGGCTGCAGTACTTCCCAAACCCAATCAAAACGCTCTTTGACCAGTTTAACGCGCTCAACAAGGAGTTTAACGAGTTCATTTATTCCAAAGTGGCGGAGCACCGCAAGACTCTTTTACTGAGCCTCGTCCGTGACATGACTGACGCGTTCATCGTTGCTCTGGATAAAGGGCTGTCAGGGGCACCGGGGGTCTTTCTGGATAAAGAATACGTGCCACCGACCATCGCGGACATTTTTGGGGCCAGTCAAGACACTCTATCTACGGCTCTACAGTGGATCATTCTGTTACTAGTCAGGTAATGCGTTTTGTCCACCATAAATTTACATCTTAGGGGGTGACGTCATTTACTCACCCTCAAGTCGTTCGAATGATTATTTCATTTTAATACACTAGAAGTGGATCAAAACCTTTCATCAAGTTGCCCTAAAACCCAAAATGCGTTCTTGTCTTAGGAAAACGCTGCTCATTGGTCCATGATTTATACTGTGAAGGGGAGGGTGGTTAAGCATATCAAATTTACAGTCTAACTGTAAAACAGACCAATAATAATGATGACTCATTTTACACTGAGGGGCATATCCTTAATTGTATGCTCTCTAGAATAATTACGCTTTTATGTTTTCTTTTTTTTTTTTTTTTTTTTTTTTTGAACACCATAAATCAGCACTTTCATCGCATGAAAAAGAGCCGCTGCAATACATCATCTTTTGTGTTGCCCAGAAGAAAGTAAATATATGGGTTTGGAATGACATGAAGATGAGCGAATGATGCCAGCATTGTAATTTCTTTGCACTTTTAGTGTGCAATGCGGCAACTCTGAGATTGTCCGCAAGAGATGGACGGATCTCAATAACACCAAAGAGCTCTCATGTGTTATGTAACTCTTCCGTGCAGGTATTAGCAGCAACTAATGAGGGCAGGTTCCAGCAACACAAAATGAAATCTGACCCACTAAAACTTTTAAACGTAGGCCACTCTGTGAAACTCAAACACAATAACTGCTTCATGTAGGCTACTAGCACAGATGAGATAAGGTTTATTTATAAATAGAAGTTATGTGGAATACAATTTCATTGAAATCATCAACCAAATTGAATAATGTTGTTTAGTCTGCCTATTTGCAATATCCATTTTCAGGTCAATCCTTGATGATTGGGTAAACTCAGAAAGTTGAAAATGTTGGTCTTCACTTACATACTTGCAGGTATCCAGAAGTCCAGAAACGTCTTCAGGAGGACGTCGACAAAGTAGCGGATCGCAATCGTCTTCCAACCATCGCAGACCAGCCTCATCTTCCATACGTCATGGCTTTCATCTACGAAGTCATGCGATTCACCTCGTTCGTCCCTGTAACGATTCCCCACAGCACGACCACGGACACGTCCATCAACGGTTATCCCATCCCTAAAGATACCATCATTTTTGTCAACCAGTGGTCTTTGAACCACGACCCGACCAAATGGGACCAACCAGAGGTATTCAACCCACAGCGCTTCCTGGATGAGGATGGAGCTCTCAATAAAGACTTAACCACCAACGTGCTGATCTTCTCCGTGGGGAAGCGTAGATGCATTGGAGAAGACCTTTCCAAGATCCAGCTTTTCCTCTTCACCTCCTTGCTGGTCCATCAGTGTAGTTTTATAGCAGAAGCTACTCCCAGCATGGACTATCTGTATGGGCTCACGCTTAAACCCAGATCCTTTAAAGTGTCTGTCACACTCCGTGACACCACAGAACTGCTTGAGAGTTTGGTAGGAACGTCTCAGATTTCTACACAAAAGAGACAGAGACCTCAAGTTTGAAGGGAAATCAAAGCATGCAACTTAAATACTTTGCCAAATGAAGGTGGCTAAGAAAACAAACACTGAAGAATCTCTCATATCTGCATTATAGCAATACATTTATAGACGTAAAACTCAGGCAAAAACTTTTTTTGTTGGCTCAGAATGAGCTACGGCAATAAAAACACACCCATTCATTACTGTAACTACATGATGCACTGATTTATGGTATATTATGCAAGAGTAGCAAAGCAGAAGCTACACAAAAGGACACAGCATGGTTTATTCAGACAAATACTAGTTGGTTTCTAAGAGTACTGAGACATCTACATGCATAGCATTATTCAGTCGAGAAGTTTGTGTTACTAATTCTACTTCTTCTAGCTAGCAGATATACATTTAGACTCAGTTATAGATGATTTGCCCTCATCATGCTTCAATCTTTTAATGCCAACATTTTTTATTAAGTGGTTTAAAGTCAACGTGAAACACTGTTCACAACCCATTTTACTTCCATGACATATTTCCGAATGAAACAAGATATTCGATGAGAAAAAACTGTGGTGCAGTAATTGATTTTATCTATTTGAAACTGACTGGATCATGAAAAATCATTAAGTCATTACATTTTGATCAAAGATTACAGACGAAATAATTAACTTGGACTAATATGCAACACTTAATCAACAATAAATTGGGTTGATTACATTTCATGTTGACTTTAACACATTTACAGTAGGTATTATTTTAAATGACTGCATTGAGCTTAAAGTACGTTTTTTTGTTCAGTTCTTGCTTAGGGTACTTTAGCTCAAATTAGCCTTATGCTGAATTTTTAACCTCCCTATATAGTTCATAAAATCAGATATGTGTACAGTATAATCTTACAGCACTTTATTGTTCTTGAGGAGAACTGGCCCCCCGACTGAGCCTGGTTTCTCCCAAGCCTTTTTTTCTCCATTCTGTCACCGATGGAGTTTTGGTTCCTTGCCGCTGTCGCCTCTGGCTTGCTTAGTTGGGGACACTTAATTTCCAGCGATATCGTTGACTTGATTGCAAAGATACTATTTAATCTGAACTGAGCTGTATGATGACATCACTGAATTCAATGATGAACTGCCTTTAACTGAAAAATGAGTGTTTACTATTGTCACTTTGCATTATTGACACACTATTTTCCTAATTAATGCTGTACAGTTGCTTTGACACAATCTGTATTGTTAAAAGCGCTATATAAATAAAGGTGACTTGACTTGATAATATTTCCCGATTCTTACTACAGCATTGTTGAAGTCTGTGCCTTATTAGAGACTTCTTAGCATTAATCTATAATTAAAATAAACATAGGCGGGTTTAACACAGTTCACTTCCATTGTGTTCCCGCAACATCCTTCCCAATCAAATCTTGTCTGGAGATCCTCACAGTGGGTCAAAGGAAGTCTCCAGTGAAACTATTCTGAACATCTATGTTTATTATAAGTTGAATGTGATATTTCCTATCTGGCACATGATGTTGTGTAGGCGAAAGGAAATACATTTTGTGTCCCTCTGGTCCCTTCTAGTTAGGGGAATCCTGAAGGGGAAATTCAGGGTTTGTTAACTAACATGTAGAAAATGTTACGATTACAAATTTTTGCTCATTTCTAACTGCTGCAATATATTTTTGAACTGTAATAGCGATATTTGATCTGCTGGAATACATTTTTAGACCGTAATAGCACTTGTTAATAGACTGCTGGCCTGTATTAAATCTGCTATATTTTATATGCAAAAGATTGATATGTAAGTTTGATATGTAGTTCCTATTATGTGATACCAACATGTAATATTATATTTTTCTACTTCATATAAGCTCTGACATTTGGCTGCTCTGTGAATTCTAAACTGCATTCAGTTTACAATTTTTGTAATTAAATTTAGTGGCTTATATAATATATATAATATTTAATATATAATAATATATACGTGACGTAATGACGCAGTGCCATGCTCGAATTTCCCGCGAAAACCTGCCCGTACCACTCAAATTAGAAAACGTTATTATAAGCTGACCGTTGTGAATCGGGCTAAAGTAAGGCGATAGTTTTGAACATTGGCTGGTTATGTACTTGCTCAAATATTTATTTCGGATCATTTTTAACCAAAAAAACTTACGGACTGCAGCTTTAACAGTTCTCAGAAATCATGTTATTTTTATTGTGCATTCTAATTAATCTCAATCAAACTGCAGTTGGGTTATTTTGACTAAGTTAAAAAATAACTAAAAAAACAGCTAACACACACAATAAAAACATGATAACATTATAAAAAACAGGATTTTTGAAAATGAAAAAAACGGAGTTATCTGTTTTTGCAAATAAACTCTTCATATATATATATGTGTGTGTGTGTGTGTGTGTGTGTGTGTGTGTGTGTAGTGTATGTATACATATATGTACATATATATATATATATATACACACACACACAGTTGTGCTCATAATATATATACATATACATATATATATATATATATATATATATATAAACACTAAATAAATGTATAAGTAAAAAAATATATCATTACTCCAGCTTTTATGATAATAAATGCAGTATAATATTGCAGTCACTTGTAATCAAATTAGTTTTGGCAGTGTTTTCATCCTCCTGCAACACCTAGACACAATGTGATTATGTAAAACAAAACTTCTCATTTGTTGTATTCAAACAGGTTGCCCTTAAAATGGTGGCAAGTAAAAATAACCATTCTAAATTTATTGCACACATTATATCTGCACGCAGCCACTCAATTGGGCATTTTAAATAGAAGGAAAGTGTGTAGGATATACCCGTCCCTGCGAAGTGCTTTATCTTGCTTTCCCAGGACATCCTGATCTGATCAAGCCTGAGGATTGTAGCCAGCCGAGCTCTGAGTGCGTGACAAGTCCAGATAAAGCCAACTGATTACTGATACGCCAGCAGCCGCCTGCTCCCCTTCCAGGCCCTGCTGAAGAAAAGAAAACACGCTTCACTATTGTTGGATTAACGGTACACTCTCTGAAAAAAAGCTATAAAGCTGTCACTGGGATTGCACCCCAAGATACAAATGTTAAAAGGTATGTTTGCACCTTATTTAACTCTAAATAGTACCAATTAATACCTTGTGAAAGTATACCACCCCAGTGACAGGTTTGTGTACCTTTTTTCTAAAATTGTACGATTGTCGCAGAAATTTTTTCACCAAGGAGATGAGGGAGTCACTGCATCCTTAAAAAAAGCCAGATGACAAAATAATCAGCAGTAATAAAAACTATGTAATGAAATATGTAATGCTTAAATCACTTGGCTTTCTTGATGTGACACTAAGTTTTCTTTTTCAGTAATTGTCATGTTTGGGGTCAATTTTTTTCCGTCTTAATTTAAGTTCTGAATGCCATTCCCATTCATCAAATAATTCATTAAAAAAATGATCAGTTTTCATAAAATATTAATCAGCAATTCAACATGTTCAACATTGATAAAAAATATTCTAAATCAGGTTTTATTGTTATATTTTCAGTTTTCTTTTTAATTTTAGTTTCCTTTTTAGTTATTTTGTTGTGTTTTTGCCATTTGAATTATTACTTTTTAATATTACTATTTTTAATTATTTTGATTTAAGTTTTAGTTTCATCTCAAGTTTTATTTTTTATTTATTGGAAATAAATTAAGGAAACACTGGAAATAAAAATAATTGCATAAATTGCTAAGGCAATATTTATTTATATTGCTTGCTATGCTTTCAGTTCTACAAGTCTTCATTAAGATCAAATCTAGAAGAGACCTCCAGGAATCCAGGTCATGTCCTGCGGGCATTATTTCTGTGCTGTATGAGAGAACAGACTTGCATACATTAGGTAATGAGACACTATAAGATGGTTTTCAGTTCTTGAGGATGAACAGTTGTCCTGTTATAAGATACTTCCACACACAGAGGTGTAAAATGTACAGAGAAATTACAATGAAATTAAATTAAAGTAAGGATACCATATGAACCTTTACCCTCTTTATCTGTGCTGTGATGACAAATTATGCCTCTTCGACAAACCTCTTTCTACCTTTCAAAAGTCTGGGGTCTGTATGTTTTGCATACTTTTATTCAGCAAGGATGCATTCAATAAATTAAACCGACTTTAAAGACATGTATCATGTTACAAAAAAAATCATATTTCAAATAAATGCTGTTCTTGTGAACTTTGTATTGATCAAATAATCCTGAAAAAAAAAATGTATCACAGTTACAACTATTTTGAACATTGATAATAAGAATTATTTCGTGAGTAGCAAATCAGCAGATTAGATTGATTTCTGAAGGATCATGAAATAACCATCAAACACAGTTTCCTAATACTAAATATTACTATTATTTATATAAAATATTATTTATTGAACAATATTTAATAAACAACAACAGCCATCATAAAAGTTGCTAGGCAATTCAGTCAAAAGTACAAAGGCAGCGCTCTGATATACAGCATTGAAGTTACATAAACATGATGAGATATTGCCAAAACTATTTGTTCTGGACCAAATAATAGATTAATGAGACCAATGACTGCCTGTTAGATTTACTCAAAACTAAATATATCTCATGTTTAGCCACTATAGAGACATCAGAGCCAGAGGTAAATTCCAGAAGATCTGGCCGAGGTGAGGCTGCTCTCGGTGGGTTCATGATCGCTGAACGGCCGCTGACACCCGGGAGCTCACATCTCCGAAAACGTCGAAGCAAATTTTCAAATAGATGTTATCTTTATTAACAAACCGCGTATTTGAAGTCCAAACAAGTACATTCTCGACTAAAAAACTCTTAAAACTATATTGACACAGAAAAACAGTATTATTCTTAAATTATAGTGGATTTGACACTCACTTTGAGAAATACGGCAAGCGGAGTGATACATGATACAAACGGTAAAGTGGTTGGAGGCAAGTATACCCGGCTGCAGCCTGCAAAATGGGGCAGGGCTGCACCTGGGGCAGAGCTACATGCATCACCCCACCCACAAATGGGTTAATTGGCTTATGACAAGTAATGAGCTCTGTTATCACTCTAACATCGCACTCTTATCAGCCAATCAGATTCGAGGACCAGACAGAACTGTTGTATAATTGTAAACATCATACTTTTTTTCACTTATTTTTAGTTAATGTCATTAAACTAGCGAGCTAATCCAGTAGCAGTCACGTAAACATGGCTGAAGATGCGAAAAGCGAGGAACAGATAAACCGATTCAACTGATTGAGTCATTTATGCAATCTCCAAGTAAGACAATCTCTGGATACAAATGGCGAAACGGTTATTACTAGAATATCACACCTCTGGAAAAGGCTCTCAGCCAATCAGAAATGAAGGAACAGAAAAAAAACTGTTTTATAAATTGCAATAATATTTTTGCAATATTACTGATTTGCTTTATTTTTGATCAAATAAATGGAGCCTTAGCGGGCATAAGAGACTTCTTTCAAAAACATAAAAAAATCTTACTGACCCCAAACTTTTGAACAGTAGTGTTAATATAACTGCAAAAAGTAAGAAACGATAATAACGAAACTAATAACCAAAAAGCATTATGAATAAATGTAGACCACCTCAGGTACCTTTGGTTACATGATGTCAATCCACATAAAACATGTCGGTACAGAAGAGTCTCTGATCGGAAGCTGTTTGCTGCTGAAGACATGCTGTGGTTCTGATGTAAGGAAAGGCAGATGTCCAGACATGTAAAGGTTATTTCTGTTATGGGTGTTAAGTCCATATGAGTGCCCTGTAATATCATTGCTTGACACCTGAAAATCAGCCCTTCCATGTCTTCCTTGAATTCCCTATATGGTTGGCTTCTTTCTGGACAAGAGTATACAGGCATATTACTGACTGAAAACTATCGGACCTACATTTATGAAGTTAAAAGTGAAGTGTATAAATTCTATGCCACTAAACAGAATTGCGTAAATAAAAATAGTAGTAGACTACAGTGCCACTAAAGCTGCAGAAATAAGGACTTCGCTTTTAACACTGAAAGAAAGAAACATGAAACAGTTAGCAATTATGCCTCACCTATAGCATAAAAAAAATGATCTATGATCAACGTACAACACACAGACGGAATTCACCTTATTGTATATTGTATTGAGCAGCAGAGATGAAGTGATGATCTTCATATGCACCATTACAATCTCAGTAATCACCAATAATCTAAAAGGTAGCATACAGAGAGCAAGTGCCATCATGTCAACATAAAAATGCTTACATTCATAATGCTGGATACCAACAAATGATATTAAAACAATTTTAGCAATACCATGAGGGAAAAAATTACATTAGACTTGCATGTTCCCCATAGTTTCTCTGGGATTTAGAAATCATCTTTGGTCAAAAAATAATTTCTAGGGATTAAAATCTACACAAGTCATTTGAGTTATTAAATTGAACTACAAAAATATAACAGTCCACGGAGAGAATGTGATTAACAAGATTAAATCCAGATGAAGTTGTTCAGGTGTTCTTAATAAAAATGGCAAAAGACTGCATTTCGGGTGGATCGTGCTATGAAAGGTTAAACATTTTTGACAGGTTTTCATTTTTGCAATTTCATATCAGCAGCTTTTTTGGAAGAACTTACCATTAAATGTGCCAAAGTTCTTCTAAAGGTTTGTTTCAGACACTTTTCAGGAGGTTTATAGGTTTATAGTCATACTGTGTTGTAAGTTATGTCTATGAAATAATCATTAATAATTTTGGATTAACAAAAACAAATAAATTCTAATTAGAAAGTACCATAAACATGCCCCTAAAAGGCACACAAAAACAAATGGAACTGTCAACGCATGCTTTTAATGCCAACCGGACTGATCTTTCTTGCTTCAGTATTGGTCAGAATTAGTCACAATTGCACCAGACTTCATGCTAATAGTCAGATTTACTAGAGAGTAGATGAGTTTGTTCTTTATCAGATTTTGAGAAATTATAGCATTAGATGACCTGCTCACCAAAGGATCCTTTGCAGTGAATGGGCGCCGTCAGAATGTATGTCTTATGAAGTGAAAAGCTGCATGTTGGTAAGTAACAAATCCATCAAGACGTTTTTAACTTCAAACTGTCATTTATTGCTAAAATAATAGTCCTCTATCCGTAATATTGCTTTTTCCAATGAAAAAGTAATCTCATCTGAATCAGGAGAGAACAGTGCGTGTACTTTGATTTGAGAGGACAACAGGGGATGGACTTTTTCACTGGAGGAAGCGTTATTTTGAATGATACTCAAAATGATGGTACAGTTAAAGTGTCTTGATGGATTTGTTTCTTACAAACTTGCAGTTTTTGACTGATGGACTGGAATAGTGTTGTTTACTTGTTGATTATTGTGATGTTTTTATCAGCTGTTTGGACTCATTCTGACGGCACCCATTCACTGCAGAGGATCCACTGGTGAGCAAGTGATGTAATGCTAAATTTATCCAAATCTGTTTTTAAATGAAGAAACAAACTCATCTACATCTTGGATGCCCCAAGGGCGAGTAGATTTTCAGCAAAATTTCATTTTTGAGTGTAATTCATTCTAAATTAATTTCAACAGCAACCACTGATGGTCACTGTGGTTTCAATAGGTGACAGCCACGCTGTGTATTGCAACTATTATGATGTCTAAAATGTTCTGTGGGGGGAAAAAAAAGAGACAAAAAAATTAAATAGAAACTGTCCTGCAAAACACATACAGTATTTTGTGCATAAACTAAAAATAAACAATATATTGCTGCTGGTCTCCCCTTTTTTAGAGGAATAACGTGGCCTGGCCAACATTAGTAGCTCATATGTTGGTTTGTGGGTAAACGGCTACAGTCCAGTCACAGTCGAGTTCAAAGAGACAGAACACAAAGACAGACAGCTTTTGTAGGAGACTTGTTAAAGTGATGCAACAAAAGAGTCCAATTCCTTCTGTGCCTCCTCATCCTTTAAAGAAAACACACACACAAACAAAGAATTACAAAGGCAAGAGACTCAAAACTACAAAAAAAATCTGATTCATCAGAATAAGAAAACACCTCTTTAGTCTGAATGTTCATTGCAGAGGCAGCGTCACACATCTGTTGGGCTTGACTCCTTTGACCCAAGTCTTTGTAACACTGACAAGAGAAAAGTGATATAGGCGCAGTTACAGTAACACATTACAATGTTCTCAATGTTCCTTAAAGGCTTTACTGGCTCAGTTTCAAAATCTAGTGCAGTGCCCAAGTAGACAGTAGAAGTGTGTTGCATACTTATGTAAGATTTAAAAAAAATGCATTCACTGAAGTTGGTGGAAGACATTAGAGAAATGTCAATTACATACAGTACGACCATTCAAAAGTTAAGATTTTTCAACGTTTTTTGAAAGAAGTCTCTTAATCTCACCAATGCTACATTAATTTGATAAAAATACACTAAAACAGTGATCATTTTAAATATTATTACGATTTAACTGCTTTCTATTTGAATATATTTTAAATTGTTTTTTAATGTTGAAAACAGCTGTGCGCCTTGTGGGAACCATGAAACATTTCCACAAGCTTTTACAAGATTCTATGATGAATAAAAGTTGAAATGTGCCCTTAATGCATCCTTGCTGAAAAAAATTATTTCCAGTAAATAAATAAAATAAAATAATTACTGACCCCAAATTTTTTAACTGCAGTGTGATTAAAAATAATGAGATAAAAATAGTATTTAGCAAACATTAGCTGAGCGTGCCTGCAAAAATACAGCAACATTTATTATCCCACTTCTGTAAACTTTAAATGTGGATTTGACATGTTATTAAAATGTAACCATTACAAATAATTTGGGAGATTTCAGTTTTTTTTAAGTACATAGCAGGTAACACTTAATTATTAATATTTGTTAAAGGGGTCATATGATGCGATTTCAATTTTTCCTTTCTCTTTGGAGTGTTACAAGCTCTTGGTGCAGGCTTGTTGTTTGTTGTTTCTCCGATCACAAATGCAGACATTGTTTTATGTTTACGCAGCGCGATACGCAACGCGTAAAAAGACAGTATAAGTCATTATAATCCGTAATTATGTCCCCACAATGTTTTTTTTAATGTTTTTGTCTAGTCGCTCCGGCCGGACAGGGCATCACAGTATGGTAAAGGCATAACATTTCCGTCACACGCTTGAGGTATTGGGCCAATCACAACGCACTGGATAGCTGGCCAATCAGAGCACACCTCCCTTTTCAGAATGATGAGCTTTGTTAGAATTGACATGTTTCAGAAAGAAGAGCAACAATAATGTACTGTATATGGAAAATAACATATTTTCTTAACCTTAAACCGCATAAACACATTGCATTACACCAAATACACAAAATAATGTTCTTTTTAGCAACATCAATATACTTAATATAGTATTAAAGACCCCTTTAATATACTTAATTCAGTTATGCTCAGCAAGACTGGATTTATTTGATAAAAAATACAGGAAATACTGTGAAATATTATTACAATTTAAAATAACTGGTGAAACATTTCATATTATTACCAATGTTGATAAAGGTATTTGCAGTTTAATATTTTTTTTTGTGAAAGCCATGATACTTTTTTCAGGATCCTTTGATGAATAGAACATCTAAAAAAAAAAAAGGTATTTATTTGAAATCACTTTTTTTGTTACAGGTAGAACATTCTATATTGGTTAATATTTTATATAGTTAGGATGCTGCTTTGGAAGGTAGCTGTCTATGTAGGTGGTTTTCAGCAAGGCAGCTCACTAGGTTTGGAACAGAGCCAACAAAATTCCCAATGTCATTATTAATCGATATTCAGTTCATTAATAAAATAGTCAAGACCTGAAGTCATTACCTTGGCTAAAAACACATAGTTGAATTTTGAATACTTGGGACTGATCTCTTCTACCTGTAGAATCAAACACAGGACAAACATAGCAAATGCAATCTGTCATTCACAGTCAAACTGAAATTATTTATTGACTATAAATATTGATTGTCTAAACACAGACTGTTTATGTAACAGATCTTTTGCATTTCAGTGAAGTGAAAGTGAAAAAGTGAAGTGACATGTGGTATGAGTCCGACTCTCTAACCATTAGGCCACGACTTCCCCCATTTCAGGTGTAGTTAATTAAATGAGATCATGAAAAACACATCTCTCTTGAAAGAAGGACTGCACTGCTGGCAGGCAAACGTCTAGGGTACATTTTCAAACACTTCGCGTGTTAAATGAGATATTAAAAAATTAACATTGCAGGCAGTAAACCTCCACTCTATAATCAGAGCAATAAATAACACTGTCGACATTTACGAGACTTACACAATCACACAAAATATAAACACTGCAGTAGCCACATATATGAGGTTATGTTTTCGACAAAGTAAACTACAGGGTTCCTACACCTTTTGATAAACAGATTTTTAATGACATTTACATAATTTTTCAGCTATTTATGATTATTGGATGAGGATTTTACAAAGAAAACCCTAGGGTTTTTTCCTCAAATTTCTAGGTTTTCCATAGTTTTCTTTAGATTTAAATTCTTTTTTTTTTTTTAAAGTCTTTCTTTAGTTTTAACATCTTACCCACTATAGCAAAAACAAATAAATAAATAAATAACTTGTATTTTAAATTGCACATCTAATATTTGATATGGCTTCTGGGGTTCCTCTTGGGTGAAAGAAAAACAAAATATTAAAACACATTTTCTTAAAATCAACAAAATCCTGCCGTTGCAAACAAAAACCAAGAGCTAAATATAATTTTTGGAACAACTCTATTATTCATGACAGCACATTTGGTGGTTAGATTTGAGATAAATTACACTGCCAAAAGTATGCAGCCAAAAATCATACACTTATACTACCATTCAGAAGTTTGGGGTTGGTAAGATGTTTTTGGGGAAAAAAGGGTTATTTGTTTTATTTTTTTATACTCACTAAAGCTGGATTTATTTGCTTAAAATACATTAAAAACAGTAAAATTGTGAAACAGTATTACAATTTAAATTAACCACTTTTCTTTTAATATATTAAACATAAA
Source organism: Sinocyclocheilus anshuiensis (assembly GCF_001515605.1). NCBI lineage: Eukaryota > Metazoa > Chordata > Actinopteri > Cypriniformes > Cyprinidae > Sinocyclocheilus > Sinocyclocheilus anshuiensis. The sequence continues at coordinate 212,602 of NW_015552593.1, read as the reverse complement.
ATGCCTTTTATTTATCAATGTTAAACAGTATACTATGATGAATAGAAAGCTCAAAAGCATTTATTTGAATTTGTTTATTTATCAGAATTTTGCAAATGCAAATGTCTTTGCATTTGATGGAAATGTCTTTGACCCATTTAATGCATCATTGCTGAATAAAATCATTAATTTCTAAAAAAAAAAATAATAATAATAATAAAAAATAGTTTTTGAACTGTAGTGTATGTGCACATTTCAATTTAAAACCAAATGCATTTCCAGCTTTCACTCTTTTATGAAAGATTTCCACTAGATGACATTTCTGCATGAACCTCACTTTGTAAATTATAATGCAGTACCATGTATGTTACATTCAACTAAAAAAGCCTAAGGAGATCGTGGCTGTACTGATGCTTGATTTTATGCACCTACTGTACTAGTAATAGGTGTAGCTGCAACATTACTGTGAAGGGGATTTCCACATACTTTTGGCCATGTAGCATGTAAAGCTGGATTCTGTATGAAGGTGGATCACTCAGTAAGTGAATGAAGAGACAATACATTATTTGGTCATAAGCTGTTGGTATATTTCTGTTTTTTTGCACAAAATTAGACTATTTATGATTAATGACGAAGAGCAACTCCCCATGTCTTTCCTTTAATCAGTCGTGCTGTTGTATAACTCTCCAGAATGTTGTGTTGTCTTGGCAGGGTGCAACAAGTCTAAGCACAGACCCCTTAAATAAGAAGTGATGGCTGAGATACAAAGGACAGGAGAACATCAGAGGAGAGAGCAACTTATGTAAAAACACTGAATGTAGGAACACAGGTCAAGCGCTTTCAGAAATGAACAGGGAAATTAACCTCTAAGACAAATCCCTCTACAGCAAGACATAAAAAAATGTCTACCTACAAATTGATGGAAATTTAACAAATAAGCCAAATAAAAATAGGTCATATTTGCTATAAAACCGATTTTAATCTTAAATAACTCATTTTATGATTATAGTCAAAATTTGTTATTTGGTAGCTCTTATCAGCTACCCAAATATTCATTACAAACTTCATATATTTATTCAACTGCTTGGCCTCTAAATAAAGAGGCTCTTTACACAATCAATCACTAGTGTGTCCCAATGATCAAAGGCACGTCTCACCTTGAGAAAGTTCTGCAGGGCATCCTGGACTGTGGCACTGGGTGGCTCTCCAAACAAAGTAGCAGCGATTTTCCTCTCTATCCACGTACATTGTGACACCTGCACACAACATGTTTATGGACAAAGTAAAAAAGAACAAGAACTCCACTTATCAACAAGAGAAATAAATTACAATAATTGTTATCAACAATAAATAAATTAATTAATTAATTAATTAATACAAACAATTTATATTAAAATCATTAAGAAACACATTCAATATATATTCACTGAAAACAAGTCAATTTACTTGAAAATCTAGATTGCATGAGAAAATTAATTTTTGCAAAAAAAAATTACTGAAATAAAAAATGATTTTTTTTGCAGCACTCAGTCAGTCAGAATACAGCAGTCTTTAAACATTTTTGACCAATGAGTTTTCCAAGCCCCAAATTTTATTTATTTATTGTTTATTTTCATCATTACACAGAATGCACTCACTGTAAATATGTATGCTATTGTTCAAAAGTTTGGGGTCAGTAAGAATTCTTTTTTAAAAAGAAATCAGTACTTTGATTTACTAAGGATACATCAAAATTATTATTATTTTTTTTTTGTTTAGAAAAATTTAAAATAATGCTGTTCTTTGAATTTTCTATTCACTAAAGAATCCTGAAAACACACACACAAACAAAGACACAATTTCCACAAAAATATTAAGAAGCGTTCAACATACAGCAAATTAGAATGATTTCTGAATAATTTTGTGTGATACTGTAGACTGGAGTAATGCTTTAATATCCCATCAATAAATTACAACTTTTAAATTATGCTGAAATTGAAAGCAGTTCTTTTAAATTATAATAATATTTCTGTTTTTACTAGACTTATGATTAAATAAATGCAGTCTTGGTGAGCATAAGAGAGACTTTTTTCAAAAACATTAAAAATCTTTTCAACCTCAAACTTTTGAATGGTAGTGTATATTATTCATTATAGAAATGTATATTACATTTTTTTTTTTAATAAAGTTTGGCCTTTCAGACTTTGAAACAAAGAAAAAATAAATTTCTTTGATATTTCCAAGCTTTCCATTAGCGTGGGAACCCTGATTCAGGCTTTAACTATAACACAATGTCATGAATATCCCAAACACACTAATAGCAAACGCTCTGTCACTCACAGCATAACACCAGCGGCCCAGCAAGTAATATGACAGAGGATCTTCAGGTTTCAGCTCAATTGCTTTATCCAGATGATCCTTGAGACATAGAGCAAGAGAAAGGAAGAGAGATAGAGGTTTCTTTCTATGTGGCACGACTTGTCTTTTTTGCTGATCTCTACAGCTGAGATACCGCAAATACTTCTCCTGAACTCGCACGAACACAGAAAAACCCACCACAGGCATCTGTCATTCAGCTCCTCTCTCTCTCTCTGCTAGCTCACCTGCCAGGGCTGTGCAGGTGTGTGGTGTTTGGAAATCTAGCTGACAGCTAACATAAAATGCTACGTGTATCAGAGACTGATCTGCTCTTATGAAATACGTGTGTGTGTGTGTGTGTGTGTGTGTGTGTGTGCGCGCACGCGTGTGGTACCCTCATTCCATTTCCTCTCGTCTCAGATAAGATTATAAACACTAACTCTCACAGAAGCTGATGCTATGCTCCCATCAACACATACAAGCAATGAAATCAACTGAAACGACCTTTTGGCTGAGATCACCATATCATTTACTGCCCTTTAACTCTTCTCTACATGAAGCACAGGAATAAATGTGTAAATAATTAAAAGTGGAAGTAACTACTTCCATATGTTGACATCAGCCTAGCGGTAAACAGTCCATCTGAACTGCTCAAATATTCTGCTGTCTGTATTTAAGCTTTAAA
>NW_015552593.1:207889-208945 GCF_001515605.1 Sinocyclocheilus anshuiensis | reverse complement strand
AGAGAGAGAGAGGGGAACACAGTAATTAGTAATATATGAATAGAAGCTATGCTATATTCCATTAATTAAAAGAGTTTACATCATTTCTGTAGACACAGTGGAAAAAACCGAATGTGAAGGATAGGAACCATCGAACACTAAGAAGGATTGTGTCCAAACAACACAGATCTACTGCAGCAAACCTCAATATTCACCTTGAAGACCCTGTTTCCACAAAAACCAACCACAGAGAGCTTCACAAAGCCAACATCCATAAAAAAGCTGCAACTGATAAACCTTCAATCTCAGACACCAATGTTAAAATGCAAAAACGATGGTGTCACGATCATAAAACCTGAACAGTTGGAGCACCAAAATGAACTTCGACATCTGCTCTGGCCAGATAAATCACCTGGCTTGAATATTATCAAACCTCCATGGATAGTTTTGGGGCTCTATCATACACCCGGCGCAATGCGGCGCCAGGCGCAACACAAGTGTTTTTTGCTAGTTTCAGCCCGACGCAGTTGTCATTTTCACATCCTGCGCCACGTTGTTTAAATAGCAAATGCATTTGTGCCCATTTGTGCGCCTATGGGCGTGTTGGTCTGAAAACGAGGTGTGTTCATCAGGCGCATTGCTATTTTGAGGCAACTGAAATAGACTGCACCGCTGACCAACAAAAACCTGGTCTAAAGGCTGGCGCAATATTTTTTTGTTGTTATTTAAAGAGCGTGTTAGTAATATGCGCCTGTAGACGGGTGCACAACGCGCGTACACTTTTCTTATTACACACACAGGGACATGCAGCCGCACACAAACATTTTTAAAAATGTAAATTGTAAAAGATTATTATTGTGTACATAAATATAAAAATGCCTACATGTCATAATGGACAGTCTTTGCATGTATCAGAATTACACGCACAAGCAGATCCGTTCCTTCACTAGAGAAGCGTTCAGTTTTTCCGATTGCTAATTCCGCCGTGTAAATAGCGAATCTGCCATGGCGCTAGCGCAACTGGCTTTTAAAGGGAATGGGAGATGAGACTCTGATTGGTTTATTGCACGTTATGCC
>NW_015552593.1:200976-207794 GCF_001515605.1 Sinocyclocheilus anshuiensis | reverse complement strand
TAGTCTTTGCATGTATCAGAATTACGCGCACGAGCAGATCCGTTCCCTCACTAGAGAAGCGTTCTGTTTTTCCGCTTGTAATTCCGCCATGAAAATAGCGAATCCGCCATGGCGCGAGCGCAACTGGCTTTTAAAGGTAATGGGAGATGAGACTCTGATTGGTTTATGGCATGTTACGCCCAAAACGCACCCATTACTCATTAAGAGAATAGGGACAACCCTTTTAGACCATGCACCGGGCGCGCCGACCGTTTTTCCTGTCCTTAAACTAGCAAAAGTGGATGTGGACACGCCCTAAGTGCACCTGCGCCGTGCGCTTAATGCCATGCGCTTAGATCATGCAGGAGGGAGATGCAGGGAACAGGGATTGGGTGTTCTGCAAAGAGAGTTGGAGGTAAATAATTTTGCAGTAACTGTTATGCTGATGTTGTGGCTGGTCAAGCAAATGTTTGTGCTTGTTTCTGTATGATATAATTGTTCATATATCTATTAAAATAATGATATTCTGGTCTATAACTCCTCCCCGAACTTCCCTCTGCCCTGTATCTTGGTCTCTCATTGGCTGTAGGTCATCGCCGATGTAGTTTTCAGTCAGAAATCATTGCACACTGCGTGATTGTGAATCGCAGACAGCTCCAGATATTTAGCATGCCAAATATTTTGCGGGCGTCGGCGACGTGTCGGCGATTCCCTCAGATCGCGTCTTTGATAATTCACACTGCGTGATTGTCACTCGTGTGAACTGGCACCGATTTGCCTCCGATGTCGGGCAATTGTCGGCGATTTCGCAAAACCTGTTGGCGAGTGAAAAATCGGGCTAATATCGTGCAGTGTGAACTCGGCATTAGACCATGCGCTTAGATCGTTAAGGGCCCTTAAAGAGTAACTGTCAACTGCAGACTATACAATAGTTTAGGAATCTATTCTGAGAAGGATAGAATCTGTATTAAAGAAATACACTTCTAATGAATAAAAGTACTAACACCTTAATAAAGAAAGATTTCAACATTTTTGTCAACTTTCCTACAATAATTTCATGCTATGATATAAGCGCCAATGAACACACAAGTACAAAACTTTAAAACAAAATTAACATCAGCTCTTCAAACTCTAAATATTGTATCTAATAAGAGTTACAAGTAATTTCTCATTACAAAATCCGACTCTTAATTACTGACTGAATAAACCACATTCAAAGCCGCTGTAAATTGCTAATTAATGCACACCTGTGCCAACTTGCTAGTTAAACCACAGACATTTAAACTAATGAACCTACCTGCAGAAGAATTTTTTTCTGATGATTAATACTAATACATTTAACTAGGCTATTGCTGTGGGAATGAAGCTCTTTTACTGGCTGCTTCGACTGCAAAATAAAGGAAAATTTAATGCATCTAGGAAGAGATTGTAAGAGCATCCATTTCAACATAACTTCTCTCTCATGCATTTTTAATTCATTGATTGGTAGATGAAGTTAAGATTGTGCTGTACTGAATAGTCTCAGCTGCAGGCGGCACATCCACGGACCACCCACAGTCTGCTTACTGACCATCTGAATTTCTCAATCTAGCAAGATCTAATCTGATTGGCTGACTTTGTGCAACTTTTGAGAGTAAGAACAGAGTTTTTTTGGAATTACGAAACCAAATTGCATTTACAAGGCTAAACCGAAAGAGTGCTGCAGGGATGACATATTTTCGTAAGCCAAAACCCAGAAATAAAATAAGGTTTGTGGTGAACAAAAGCTCAAGATATTTTCTCATTTTATTCTACAACATACATCAGTAATATCCATTTGTGCCATTTTTAAAGTTTTAACTTGTTTTGAAAAGCAGCTAAATGGGACTATAGTGCTTTTTAGGCATTCATTTAATGCATCAGAGTGAAAAGGCCTAATCCACTAGTTGCTTTCACAGACTCGTGTCTATAATCGTGCTCATGCAAACTATTCTAACTCAAACTTTCAGGGAAAATGTTTTTTTTTTTTTTTAAGATTTAAAGAGTTGTTGGAGACTTTGCGGTGGTGGCGTTGAAGTCATGACCCTGGTGTAGTTTGTTTATAGCCTGCGTTTAGCGTTTAATAATGCAAAAGTCAATGGAAAAATCTTATTGGGTTTTTGTCGACAATTAAACCAGATTTGCACAAATTTAATAGCATACTCCGCTTTGTTTTCTAAGTTGTCTGTGTGATCAGAAATGATGTCTCCCAAATACGAACTATGGATTACTAGAAATTCTACACGGTTTCTGCTAAATGGCATGTAAAATGTAATAAACTCACTTTATGTGTTGCTGAAATAGTGTGTTCCTGTCAAGGTAGACAGAAAAAGCTGAAATGTGGACTAAGACTTTATGCTGTTTGTCAAAAGTCTGACTATGAACTGAATAACAGCAGGTTCTCTGCTTTTCATAGAGGATGACTGAGAATGAACATTGCATCACCTTGTTGAAGAGCTGTTTTTTTGAGCTCGGCATCGCTGCAGGACAGACAGTGTAGGAACACATGTAATGTACTTTCTCCCAAAGAAAACAAACCTGGGCAAGTTTTGGCAATTTCTCTGTCTGGCTACTGTGACTCAATGGTGCAGAGTTGGACAGTTATATGAAACTCTCAACACCAAAAATAGGATGACCAACCACAACAGAAGATCACAAAGTCTGTGATGAGATCTTTGGGTACGGAGATGACAAATGCCAAAAGCTCTGTTCCCAAACCAAGTTTGCTGCCTACATAGACAGCACTTTAAAGTAATCATAGTCCTGCTATTGACATGAAGGCTGCAAAGCTAGGCAGCAACATTATGCTGATACCTAATTTTGATCTAATTCCAAGACAGCATCAAATATCTCCTTAACGAACAGAACACTCCCAGAATGCATTGCAATACACTAAGTGAACCAAGATTACAGAGGATTATAAAGATATATTTCATTCAATTATGACAAATATGTTATAGTATCATGATTTTAGCTTTGCAACATGCTGGCATCAAAGTCTGAAACTATTCGATTGCAATTTGTTGCTGCCTGTCACTTATAAGGTTCCATTTCAGTTAGAATACTGCCTATGTAGACAACAGACACTGGTTTTGGAACAGAGCTAACAAAGTGAAAACAGCCAAAACTGACAACACATTCCTGATTACTTATTAAAAATGGCAGTGCATGGACATAAAGTTGAAGATCACCAAAAATAGCTCTTATGATGAATTGCAAATAAATTTGAACTGAAGCAACATGAAGCAACTAATAACAACTGCTGGCAGAGACAGTACAGGTAGGGAGAAGGTTGCTCCATGTTCCTGGGGCTAATTCCTTCGCCCCTCCTTTCACAGATTGGTTTGTGAAGTGTTTTTATTCATTGCTGTCATGTTCTGGCAATGCCCAGAGGCCTGAACATTTAACCACAGCAAAGCAATGGAAGCCAGTGGCAGAAGTTCTGCTGGCTGAATGAGCACGTCACACACCTGACAACATCTCCTCACACCAGGAATCTGGGATTTCCTTCCACAGGGGCATTATGGGTAAACATCCCCAATAATAAAAACGGTTTACCATATGTGGATACTTAGAGAACAAAAATGTGCAAATATTGTATCAAAGCAATATCGGTGGAAATATACCAGCAACAGATCTGCTTGTAAGGCTGCAATGTATTGAAATGTATTTTATTCTTCTCCAGAATTTCCTTAAAGTACAGTTCATTTTTTTTATACTTTAAGAAAAAAATGACAAGCTCCACAGCATTAATTTGCTCCACTTCTCTACTGTCTGTCTTTAATATTACTCAGAAAGCTGAGGAATACTGACAACAACATGACCAAATCCTAACCAAATATTAACTAGCACAACTGTTTTAACATTGATCATTTGTTTTATGCATCTAAGAATATTAGAATGATTTCTGAAGGATCATGTGATGCTGAAGACTGGTGTAATGACTGCTGAAAATTTCGCTTTGCATCACAGGAATAAACTACATTTTAAAATATATCACAATAGAAAACAGTTATTTTAAAATGCAATAATATTTCTAAATATTGCTGTTCTGACAGCATTTTAGATCAAAATGCAGCCTTGGTGAGCATAAGATCAGAAATCTTACCAACCGATAACATTTTGAACAGTAGCGTACATTGAAATTTACATCATAAATTCCTTGAGATGTTCTTAAAGGGGTCATATGATGCTTTTTTAAAGATCATTATTTTGCGCCAGATTGTCATAGCAAAGTCAGAATTACCTCCTCTCCTAGGTTCACGAAACGGTCGTCCATAAAATGCATTGCTGTTCTGTTGTAAGTAATCTTAAAGATTCCTAAATGCATCTACTTTCGGAAGGCCAAATAAAGTGCTTTTGCTTTCGCCTAGAAACACACAGCTTCTCCCTGACATGGCTGCATCAACACTAACTGCGGTTACTGAAACCACGCCTTCTTTCTTTGCGTGAACATTTGGGCCGCATTATGCAAATATTTCCACATAGTGAGGTAGATATGTGGGGGTGTGTTAGAACGAGCCGTTTTAGGGGGGCGTGGCAGAGTCTTAACTTTGATAAAGAATATCTCTTTGGTTTTGAGACTTTAGTCTTCACAACTTCAGGGATCTTATCTATGCACAATCAGCTTGTAACACTCCAAAGAGAAAGGAAAACTTGAAATCGCATCATATGACCCCTTTAACTAAATGAAAATGAAAATGCAAATTGCATATGCATTTACAAACATTATTCCTAGCATTTGTTTGCATATTAATTTGTGGCTGGTTTTCTTTATTAACCATCGATAACCTCCTATAAAGTTCAAAGATTGTCTCACTGCATTTACTTCTGAGCACAGTTTACAAAAAACAAATTGCATGCTCGCTTCAAACAATGATGACAGCCATGTATAAGTTGGCTTTGATGCAGCATCTCAAAGTCTAAATCCTAGTCTTACCTACAAATTAATTCATTTGCTGCCCTGCACGCACTGATAGTTCCTGCAGGAAATGCAATTCTAGTTTCAGAATTAAAAAGACGATTTAAAGCAGATGATGTCGAGTTCATCGGAGTTCACCGGCCATGAAATCCAAGAGTGTTAAAGAAAACAAGCAGATGTTTGTTACTCTATTAGTGTAATTCTTCATGCTCAGAACAGGTCGGGGAGGTTTTGTGAGCTTCAGGCAGTTTCCAGTGTTCTGGAGTGAAACTTCTGTAAAGTTTATTCTATCTTGAAATGTGTGTGGGAGAAAGAGAGAGAGAGCAAAAAAAGAATGAAAATGACACTAGAAGAGGGAGAGAAGGGATTTGTACAAGAAAAAGTGTGGTTTGGCCAAGGGTTGTTTCTGATGGTTGCTTGGAGTGCTTTCGGAGAGTTGAAATATTATATAGACTCATACACACTCATGCATACACAAACACAAACCACACAGAAAGAAAAGAAAAAAAAATCTGCCGAACACTAAGACTTGTGGCTGCCAGAAGATTATGTAAGTTTAATCAGTATTTTCCTCATGGGCAGAGAAATCCCCTGAGCAACTGGCCACAAACAAAGAGGTCTGAGAGTCAAACTGATCGACAGAAAGAACAGATTCCTTTCACCTCTCGGCTCAGAATAGAAAGTTCTCTCTCATCACCTTGGGCTGAGCATTCAATAAAATCTCAATGACAAGAGCTGCCATTGCCATTCAAGGTCAAACTGCTGCTCTGTTTGCAAGGAAAACCAGCTATGTTGCAGAATGGAAGGATAAATGACCAGCTTAAACTATGAGACGCCGACAGAAACCTTCAGCTCAGGGAATCTAGCTAAATAAACATCAAGCCCCAACAACTGAACAAATGATACAGCAGAAGAAGAGTTGAAGATGGACAATGTATCAAGACTTTCTAATACAGGTTCATTCAGAAAAGAGTTACCAACTGCAAACAGTACAGTTACATTTACTGAAGAAAATCTGGCTGGTGCAAAAGTCAAGCTGAAGTGTTGTGTGGTTGCCAGGGCATTGCTATGCAGTTTCTAAGTTTCCATGAGAATGCAAATGATGTGGTTTAGGAGAGGTTTTGTTCTGAGAGCTCAGATTTATGATTTTCTAGTAATGCATGATAAAGTTTTACTTCGAAGGACGGACCAGAGGCATATTTAATCACTATTAAAGCAAGATTTTCTTGCCCTATTTATCATCTAGAAAAGATTAGAAAGCTAATAGCACACCTCTCCTCAACAAGTGCCATCATTTGAGAAATGATTTATGTCCGCTGAGTAATGCATCCACATTTAATACTTATGGGGTTAGTTGTTTGTACAAATCCCTAATATAAAACTGAATTCTTGTGTAAATCATTCATACACTATTGTTCAAAAAAAAGTATTTAATTTTTATTCATCAAGGACTTAAACTGATTAAAAATTACAGTAAAGATATTTAGAATGTTACAAACATTTCAAATAAATGCTGTTATTTTGAACTTTGTATTTATCAAAGAATCCGGAAAAAGGTATCACCGTTTCTACAAAAACCTTAGGTAGGAATAAATTACATTTAAAATATATTAAAATAGAATCCATTTCTAATTGCAATAATATTTCCCAATATTGATGAACAAAGACTTTAAAAGCATTTACATTTTAATGGGCATAATTAAGTGTGAAAATAACAGAAGGATATACAGTCAAACCAAAAATTATTCAGAGACCAGGCATAATTTTTTATATTTTTTTAATAGTGGGTGTAGGACACTATAGTTCATTTATGTAAAGTGAGAATAGCAAAATAAACTAAACTGTGATATATTATACCCAAAAATTCTTCATACAGTGGACTACCAGTAAAATTGATACA
>NW_015552593.1:172699-200713 GCF_001515605.1 Sinocyclocheilus anshuiensis | reverse complement strand
GCGTGATTACAGTACTAAGCCGCTGCTCTTATGCTATTAAATTAAAGATGATGTACCATAGAGCAAAAAATGAACAGTGAAAGTTACAAAAACTTGTAAAATACATTTTAATGGGCATAATTAAGTGTGAAAATAAGAGAAGGATATACAGTCAAACCAAAAATTATTCAGAAACCAGATATAATTTTTGATATTTTTTTTACTAGTGGGTGCAGGACACTATAGTTAATTTATGTAAGTGAGGATAGCAAAATAAAGAACTGTGACAAATCATACCCAAAAATTCTTCATACAGTGGACTACCAGTAAAATTGATACAAATTTGGGACCAAAAATTATTCAGTCTGGGAAAAAACAGAATTTCAGGTTTGCATGAACCTGGATGACAGCATGCCCAGGAGACTATATGCTGTCATTAAGGCTAAGGGTCACCCAACAAAGTATTGATAGTTGTGTAAATATTGACAGCTGTATGAATAATTTTTGGTTTATTGTAATCCATTACATGCTTTCTATCGAAGTTATCTGACATTATCAAGCTGAATTTGTTCTGACAGTTTAACTCTGAGTTCTTGTCATATTTTATTATCATTTTCTAAACTATAACGAATAAACTGTGATAATGTGAGAAATGTTGAAGGTGTCTGAATAAATTTTGGTTTGACTGTATCTATTTGATAAATGAAGTTAACCAACTAACATTATACATACTCTTTTGGTTTCTGTACCCAATATTTTAAAAATTTACAAATGCAATGAAAATATTGGTATCGGTACTCGGTATCGGCAAGTACCAAAAATAAAAGTATCAGTATCGGGCGAGTACTGGAAAATCTGCAGGAACCGGTGCATCCCTAATTAAAAATCTTACCCCAAACAACCGCAAACTTTTTGAACGGTTTGAAAATCCATTTGAAATTAAATTACTAAATTAATATATATTAAAAAAAAAAAAAAAAGAATAATTTCACGTACAATGGAACTGGCTCTGCTCATGATACAAGAATAATGGTTATAAAACTGTATCTTATAATATATCCTTCACACACTGCATCATTAAGCAGAGCTGCTGAACTGAGGACAGGACAGAATTCAGTAGAGCTGAAGGCCAGATCCTTAATGAAAACCATAATGCCAAGGACACATCACAGATAAGAGCAGCAGTAACTGAGATGATGTTTCTGTGTGTGTGTGTGTGTGTGTGTGTGTGTGTGTGTGTGTGTAGGTCACAACGACCCTCTGCACTCCGTGTGATAATCCTGGAGTCTGTGAGGGAATGGAAAGCATTGCAGAGGGATTTACACAGGCAAAATACAGACACAGAGATCAGTGAACATACCTTCATTAAGACAACCTGTACCAAAACAAATGCAAACATATGCTGCACAGCTCACAAGAACTGTAATATGCAGGGTTAGACACCGTAAACATATTAGAATGCATATTACAATATATGTAAGACTTGTACAATAAACATATTAACCCTTCATATTACAATATTTAGTTGACTGACTGCCATCAAAACAGTCAAACCATTACAGCTCAAAAAGATTTAAATTAAAGGGAGCCAAAATTGATCTTGCAGTCAACTGCTTTCAACTAAAAGAAAATTAGCAGGCAGCTTGCCCTGTGCTTGGATTAGGCAGGATATGACTTCTGATGATATGAATCTTTCATAATGCGTTAAGTGATACGTTTCATCATGCAATACATGAAGCTATGAAGCAATCATGTGTCTTTCAATGTGAGGAAATGTCTGTTTCTCACATTTCAAAACTATATCAACAATATCAGATGGACATGCACAAAAGCATCCACATATCATGTCAGTCAGTCCACTACATTTTTAAATGCAATGACAAAATATGCCTTAAAAATACCATTAAAAGGTTTGGGGTCAGTAAGATTTTTTTTTCATGTTTTTAAAGAAGCCTCTTTTGCTCACCATTGAGGAGTATGATGAATAAATTAATACAGTATGAATGCATTGATGAATACAGTAAAAAGAGTGATTTTTACAATTAAATATTTTTACAATTTAAAACAATTTTAAATACATTTTAAAATGTATTCCTGTGATGGTAAAACAGAATTTTCAGCATCGTTACTCCAGTTTTCAGTGTCACATGATCCTTCATTCTAATATGTTGATAAAAACAAGAAATAATAAAAATAAAACAAAAAATAAAATAAAACCTTTCTGACCCCAAACCTTTGAACACTAGTGTATATACACTAAAATTGCAACAAAAACTAAGCAATTAAGTAGGTGTGTGCGATTGTGCATGTGTATTTATATGTTAGCTTGGGGCTGTCTTTGCATGTGTTTACATTCCTGGGGTGTGGTGATGCTATCAAGAGGGTTTTGTAAGATGAGTGAGCATATCCAGAGGAGCTGGCAAGCCTGAAAAACACCTCCGGTGCAAGACACCCACACACACACACACCCACATATACATTCAGAGACCCACAGACACACCAGACCCCAGGTGCTACAAACAAGAATGCAAATGTGTTTCTCTACTTATGAGGGCCAGATTTCTGAAAAAGCTCTCGAATAATGGAAAACCTCTTGAAACCAACTTGAGGATATTGAAGCCACACAAACTCCAGTAAAGTTTAAGCTATGCCAAAAGGTGTCAGTAATAGGTTTGTGAAAGACTGGAAATTAGCTTGTATAGTCAGTTTCAACAGGTTAATTATACCTTAAGTCAAAAGTACTAGTTAACTGGACAACAAATTTATTTAATATTAACATGAACTTACCACTGATGACCTTCAGCGCACTGTGGATTGAAGGAAATTGCCTCTTCACCCACTTTTTTTCCTAAAATAAAAAAATGTAAACAAAATAAACAAGACGTGACAGACCAGCAGCATCCAATGTGTTTTCAGTCCTAAATAAAACAAAAATTGAAAGGTTTATTTTGCAGAAGATGATCATACACCAGTTCACAGCTGGACTAATGAGACTTCCTCTAAAGATTTAAATAGAAGTGATAATTGGCCTGCTTCCAAACTTTGACACTAAAGCCTTCATACAGAGAAGTGACTGAAGAACAGCAATTATAAAGGCGTTATAGTAAAAAAAAGATCGGAAACTGAACTAGTTGATCCTGTCCCTCCATACACACATGGACCAAGCTGCTATTGTGTTACATTTAATTGGCAGTGAGAGAAGAAGAAACGGAACAGAAAGACAATGGAGAGTGCAGATGGATTAAGAGCAAAACACAGGGCACACGGGCATTCATAACCTAAAGACAGACAACACTTGTCTTCTTCACAATTAGTGGTAGTTGTGTTTTCATGAATAAGTCAAGATGGTTCTAAAATAATTAGGCTATAAACAAATCTTAAATCAATTGAATTATATGGCAATTAATTATTTTATTTTTCAATGCTACTTCATGGTAGTCGAAAGCAAGCACTAAATTTGAACCACTATGTCAAATTATTCAATTCTGGCACAAATGTCTGCAATTTATAAATAAATGTCAACCTGTAATCATAAAAGCTGTGATTACCATTCTCAGCGCAGCTCTTCTTCTCTGCAAGGTCTACAGCAAAATCATGTGCATCTGCATAGGCTCTGGACAACCGCCAAAGGTACTGGCACTTCTGATCGAACTGTAAGCACATACATAACGCGTGTTAATAAAACATTCTACTAATAAACCAGAAGCCACTGTACACCAAAATTTGGGGTAAGTAAGATTTTAAAATGTTTTTGAAGTCGTCTCTTATGCTCACCAAAACTTGGTAAAAAAAGAAAGTTAAATTGTGAAGCATTATTTTGATTTAAAATAACAGTTTTATTTGAGTTTTCACTCAAATTCCTAATTTGGTGCTCGTTCTTATTATTATCAATCTTGAAAACAGCTGTTCTGCTTAATATTTTTGTGGAAACGGTGAACATTTTTTTCAGGATTCTTTGATGAATAGAAAGTTAAAAAGAACAGGATTTATTTGAAATAGTTACAATCACTTGTAACATTATAAATGTCACTTTTAATCAATTTAATGGATCCTTGTTGAACTAAAGTATTAATTTCTTTCAAAAACATTAAAGGAAATTATACTGACCCCAATTTTGAGCTGTAGTTTGCATACCTCTGCTTTCCTCTCCAGCAGAGCATTCAGGCCTTGTGCTTTCTCTGCCCCGTTACAGCTGTGCAGTCGGTCTGCTTTCCGCAGCAGGGCCGTGAGCTCATCCACTGGTTCCTGCAGTGGCTTTCGGTCATCGTCACTTTCCTCGTCCTCAGAATCTGCCAGTGCCGTTATATACCTGTAGCACACAGCAGAGAAGACAGTGAGCCTATATCTGTTGCTATGATTAAATTGGCCTCTTATGAGACTGAAACTTGACAGACCGAAAAGCTTTTGATGTGTTATACAGGAATGTCAGTGCTTGACAACAAGGACGTAATTTACATGTTAATTCGGTTAAATGTATTTTGGAAAGCTGAAGTGACTCTTTAAAGGAACAATTCACCCAAAAACGAAAATTTGCTGAAAAATTATTCACCCTAAGGCTATCCAACATTTTGGCCAGAAACGGCATTGATTGATGGACTGGAGTCGTGTGTATTACTTGTGGATTATTGTGAGGTTTTTATCCACTGTTTGGACTCTCATTTTGACGGCACCCATTCACTGCAGAGGATCTATTGGTGAGCAAGTGATGTAATGCTAAATTTCTCCAACTCTGTTCTGATGAAGAAACAAACTCATCTATATCTTGGATGGCCTGAGCGTGAGTAACTTTTCAGCAAATTTCATTTTTGGCTGAACTATTCCTTTAATTCAAGACAAACTCAAATACATTCACATTACAGAGGCCAAGTGGATTTTTAAATGCTTTACAATATCTTCAACATAAAAGTTACCTCTCAGGAAGCTCAGGCAAAACAACATGCTTAAAATGTGTTTTCCCTACACAAGAGACAGAAGGTAAAGGAATTTTATTTGGAGGCCAAGCACAAATTTGGTAATGAATTTACAAACTTATAGGTGTTCTTCTCACATAGGTCACTGATGCAGTCAGTAATGGATATGCATTCATAAAGTGTTTACATGCAAAACATCCACAGGATCTGTGCACATGTGACGAAGGCTAATTAACGGTTTACTGGGATTGCCAGTTTCAGACTGACACCTGAAAGCTTTCATGTAAAAACACTGTGAGGGTTGTTTATTTTTCTTACAACAAGGCACACAAT
Organism: Sinocyclocheilus anshuiensis; assembly: GCF_001515605.1. Lineage (NCBI taxonomy): Eukaryota > Metazoa > Chordata > Actinopteri > Cypriniformes > Cyprinidae > Sinocyclocheilus > Sinocyclocheilus anshuiensis. The sequence goes on along the minus strand of NW_015552593.1, from coordinate 195,491 downwards.
ACCTACATAACATTTACAGCCTTCGAAAAGCGTCCCTTTTCAATGACTGTAGGCGTGCATTAGCACTCTCAGCAGCCGAGATGAGTGTGTAAAAACATTAATTACAGGTTAAGGTACAAAATGAAAGACTTGAGAAAAAGTGAAAACATAAAAGGCTTCCATTAAGAGCTGGCACCTGAAGCATTTGCGTCATTCGCGGTTTGTAAGAACATTTGAGACTTCGAGCGATAGTTCTGCAGGGATGTGTTGGAGCTGGAACCTCCGAGGGCACTTCAATGTTACATACAAGACGGTCGCTCATGACAGTCAAAGGAAATCACCCACAGCTGGTGTGTTTTTGATTTAAGGGGCTACAGTTACACATTAACTGCCAGACATCTGAGTCATTTTGGCCAATCTCATCAGTCTGTCTGAAATGATATTGTTCTCAGAGCCTCATTATGGCTAAAAGTATACTGGCAACTCTTTTTCTGCAGTGTCATCCAGACATAATTATGTGTCACATACCAAAACTAATTCTATTTGGATATCCTCAATGCAACACAAGCAATAAACAACAAAAAACTAAATACATATATTACAAGTTTGGAAAACTATCAGTTTTGATAGAAATCTCCTATGCTCACAAAGCTGCATTTATTTGACCAAAAAGAGTAAAAACAGTAATATTGTGAAATATTATTAGAATTTATGAAACTGTTTTTTTTTTTTGCTTTATTATATTTTAAAATGTAATTTATTCCTGTGATGCAAAGCTGAATTTTCAGCAGCAATTACTTCGGTCTCAGTGTCACATGATCAGTGAAATTCAATCAATCATTTACAGAAAAGCAATTATTCATTATTATTGGTGCTCAATTACTAATAATGCTTCTTTGTATTGTCAGTGTTGAAGTTTTTGCTGCTTAATATTTAGAAATCATGATACTTTTTTAGGATCCTTTGATGAAACAGAAATCTTTTGTAACATTATTAATGTATTTATTGTCACATTTGATCAAATTAATACTTCCTCACTGAATAAAATTTACTTAGCATTAATTTACTTTCAGAAGTTGTTTTACTGTATTTTTCAAATAAATACAGCCTTGAGCGCAACAGGATTCTTTCAAAAACATAAAAAAATATGTTAATTAAAGTCTGAATGAAGTTGTCTTTCCTCTTTCCTCTCAAGATCAATGTAATGAAATTAACTCATTTGTAAGGGAATTAATTATTATTATCGACCCTGGAGGTGGTTTGGTAAATCACTCTCTCCTGGTGTTTCTTGTACAGATAAGCAGAGCTGGACAGGAACTCATTTGAGACAATTGGCGCCTGGCTGACCGTGATTCAGCTTTACGGCTCTCAGATGGTTGAGAAGAGATGTTAGTTTCCAGGTGGAATGCGGAGATTCCCTCGTTCATTTGTGTGATGTTCGCAAATGCCTTACATCAACAACTGTCAAGGATCTGGCTTAACACTCAGATCTCAAGCATAATTTGGATGAATATTAACCAACATCATTAGCACAAAGGTTTGCCTTTGCATTAGCCTACTTCTCTGCTTCTGTTTTGTTTATCTTTGCGGGGCAATGAAAACCAAGTCTAATCATCACATCTCTTCATTTGACGTACAAACACAAAAATGCAAACTAAAACAATTTTTTTGCCTTTGCTGTTGCATTTTACAATTTTGCAATAACAACTCATTTATGTTCAGAGCAAAGAGTTTTGATTTTGCACACAGAAGTAATACAGTTCGAAAGCTCTCTGCTCATTCTCATAGCCCTGATGAATATGAAATCAAAATAACCCTCTGTAATGATGAATGACAAAAATATGAATGAATTTCTACTGTCCAAACTGAACTTAAAGTGGAACCAACATTTCCATTTGTCAAAGAGTTCAATGCAATTGTGAAAATGCCACATGGAGGGGGGGGGGGGTTCCTTTCTGTATGTTTTCATTCATACATTCATTGATCCTCTCATTCATCAGCTAAAGTCTTTCTTTCTGTCTGCTGAGCATGTTCTCTCAGTGGAGGTGCTAACGAACGTTGCTGATCATGAGGTAAATCAGCACATTCCAGAACTGAAACTCATCTCTATTCTCATTCCAGAACGATTCGCGCCTAAAATTTAAATTTTCAACAAATGCACACCATATTTACAGTTATAAAAGCCAAATTTTCCTTAAATTCTCAAGAGGGCACATATTACCCCATTATTTAAAAAAAAATGACACTGTATGTGTCAGTGTGCACAAAGTTACATTTGGGCTTTAAAATGGTTTAGACAGACCCTACAGAGAAAGAGTGAAGGTTTGTGCTCTTGTTATGGTGAACACCTCCACTGCCCTAACAGAGCTGAATAAAACTCTCAAGTCTTTAATATGCATAACAAAGTGCAAAGGCTTTGAAAAGGAGAGCTGTTCAGGGGGAACACGGTTACCATCCCAACAGTCACCGGCTGTGCACACATTCAGATTACTTCATCAGACGCTGCCCCTAGCGTTTGGGCACACAGACCATTCTTTGTTCCTCTGGGACAGTACTAACCCCCAAAGCTACAAATCAGGGGTCAGTAAGATTTTTTTTTTTTTTAAAGAAATTAATAACTTTTGTTCAGCAAGGACACATTAAATTAAGAGTGACAGTAAAGACATTTTTAATGTTACAATGGATTTATATTTCAAATAAAAAAGTTTTTTTAAACTTTCTATTCAAAGAATCCTGAACAAGATGTATAAAAGTTTCCATAAAAAAATATTAAGCAATGCAACTGTTTTCAACATTGACAATATATGTTTCTTAAGCATCAAATCAGCAAATTAGAATGATTTCTGAAGAATCATGTGACACTGAAGACTAGAGTAATGATGCTAAAAACCCAGTCTTGCCAACCCAGAAATAAATTATATTTTAAAATACATTCAAATAGAAAACAATTATTTTGCATTGTAAAAATGTTTCATATTATTGCTGTTTTTACTGTATTTTTGATCAAATATACACAGCCTTAAGAGACTTCTTTTAAAGGGGTCATATGTGACGATTTAAATTGTTCCTTTCTCTTTGGAGTGTTACAAGCTCTTGGTGCATAAAGAAGATCTGTAAAGTTGCAAAGACTAAAGTCTCAAATCCAAAGAGATATTCTTTATAAAAGTTAAGAGTCAGCCACGCCTACCTAAAACGGCTCATTCTAACACGCCCCCACATGTCTACGTCACGATGTGGGAAGATTTGCATAACGCCACCCAAATGTTCACGCAAAGAAAGAAGGCGTAACTTTTATTCTCGCTGTAGTATTGTTGTTGCCGCCGCCATGTCGTGAAGGCGCTGTGTGTTTCATTGTGAAAGCGAAACTACTTTGTTTGGCCTTCCAAAAGAGGACGATATCTGCTTCGTCATGCCTGGAGCTGATCCGTGCTGGTCGCTGAGGAAATACATTAACTTCGCGCTGTGGATCGCTGGATCGGCTTTCACAGTGGACGAAGCGGAGTCCAGCCGGGGGTCGTCACATGTGGTTGCTGCAAGCCCGCTGGACACTCCTTCATCGAATCCACCGGCCATGCCGTTCTCAAGCCCACCCGCCGCCGCTCACTCTAGCCCACCGTGTGAAACCGCATAAACACATTTCATTACACCAAATACACAAAATAATGTTCTTTTTAGCAACATCATATGACCCCTTTAAAAAAAAAACATACCAACCCCAAACTTCTGAACAATAGTTTACAAGACCTTAATTGTAATGTCCTTCTCAAGGTTAATGTGCAACCAGTGCCATACTTTTTACAGAACAAATATATATTATTATAGCCTCATTTCTTCTCATAAACAGCAAGTCACACACTGTAAAAAATAAATAAATAAATAAAAATCACAAGTTGAGAAACTCAAAAACTTTTGCTGCTGAATATTTCAAGTTGCTCAAACTAAATGGCCAAAAATTCACTTGCATTAATATCCTATGTAATGTTAACTTTAACTAATTAAATCAATCTTTAGAATAGAATTTTATGACAAAACGAAAGTTGGATTTTTACAGAGCAGGTACTAAATGTTGCTGAAAACATGTTTTGTTTAAGGTACGCAGCATCAAGTCAACTAGATATTGAAATTCTGAATTGTGTATTTATGGAAAAGCATGATTTCCCCCCACGTACAGTCAGCAGGTGACCACAATCAAATTCAGATAAAGACACCACATTCAATCACAAACAAAGTTTCTTTGCTTGAGCATCTATACGTCGCAATTTAATCACCCTCCAAACACAATGATGTACTGTCTGCATCTTTAAAAACATTTATTATACAGCAATACCAGACAGGCTCACAGATAAACAATGTTACAGTCCATTTAGAAGAGCACTCGCACATTTCCATCCTTACACATCTATAATCTGACCTGTCTGCCTCTATGTAAACAATAACTTTTCTCTACATCTACAACAATCAAAAATAATAAAACGGTATCATTTAAAACATTCAAGTATTAACATCCTTCAGCAACTAAGGCAAGCTGTGACGTGACTGTACTCAAGCAATGTAGGAACGGTGACAGAAATTACAAGCTCCTGCACGAGACAGTCAAAATTAGACTGTGATAACTCAGCAGTCACTCTTTGAGATTGATCAGCCGGTGCTCAAGAGAGACAGAAAGGAGGAAACTGTTTTGACAGATGAACAGTCCTTTGAAACTCAAGCAGTTCCAGGACCAAACTACACACAAGCTCTTGAATCTACGGATTCAGTGTTAAAACATATCCTGCCTGCTCAAAGTAAAACCACGATAACCGTGCAACACAAAAGCCAGTCATGGTCTAGAAACGCTCCAAACAGACATACAAAAACAACTTATGAAAACTGAACGCCTCAAGTGGTTCCTTCATTTTTAGACTGAGTATTTGGAGGCAAAGATGCACAAACCAAGCGGCTTAAAATAACAAATCATTTTTGGACATTGAAGGTGCTGAAGAACATAATGTGTCAAAAATAGGGCTGGGCAAAAAAATTTATTTTTCGATATATCGTTTTTTTTTAAATGTGGTCGATTCAATATCGATTCTCGAAGGCCACGCATCAATTTTTTTCAATATTTATTTCCACAAACATTGAACATAAGATTTACGTTAATCTTATTACTAGTCTAATCCACTAGATGTCACCCCCTTATTTGCCTTGCGCGATGTTACAACGGAGAGTCCGTCATTCATTCATTCATTGCTTAAAATGGCGGATTCAGGTGCGTTCCCGACGTCAACACTTCACATAAAAAGTCAGAGGTATGGAAGCATTTTAGATTTCGCAAGCACGATGACAAAGATACTGTGGACAAGAACAAAGCTATATGCCAAACAGTTGATGGGCCCTATTGACTTGACTTCCATAGTATGGAGAAAAATATATGGAAGTCAATGGGGACCAAAACAGTTTGGTTATCCATATTCTTCAAAATATCTTCTTTTGTGTTCAACAGAAGAAAAGAAATTCATACATGCATAAATGACAGAATTTTTATTTTTGGGTGAACTATCACCCAAAAGCCAGTATTAGTTTTCCTACACCGTTCATAGGCTTGCAGCCTCCATGTTACAGCTAATGCTGTGAGACTTTATGTTTGTTTTGTCTTAAACATAAAATAACCTGATCCTGTTTGATCAAGGCATGCGACTGTTCTGACTTGTCCAATTTTCAGCATCAGTTTTTCATCTTGCATCAAAATTCTGTCTATTCATTGTATGCATTTGAAATATAGAGTTGGGTTTTGTTTTATTGTACCCAAGTGTACCTAAAATAAAAAGTGTTTAATATACAGGTTTGTGGCTCTTATGTTCACTGTTCATTTTTTATAAATATAGGATTTGTATTAAATCTATATTCATTCATATAGCCAAATCAAATTGATAATTGAAATCAAAAATCGAAACGAAATCTAATATCGAATCGAAAATCGAATCGAATTGAGAGCTTGAAAATCGAAATCGAATCGAATTGGAACATCTGAATCGATACCCAGCCCTAGTCAAAAATAACAAGAATTAAAGTTTAATGCTATGGAAAACAAAGCAGATTATTTTTGAACGGCTTTGGGAGCAGAATTTAGTGAGACTGGAATGGACTTGTAAAGTGCTTAGTGCTGAATCTAGTTAACAGTTGTTCAAATTAATGACTGGAGGCAGTGGAGTTCACCTCGTCTGTACAGACAACACATGATTTGGAACGCTCTCGGCTCTCTCACTGAATCACACCTCAGCTATGCACACACTTCTAATCCTTCTACAACTCTAAGTTGTTACATTTGCCCAGAGTAGGGACGTGAAAAAACTAAATACCAAAATAAATACATATAAATTGAGCTTCTATAAAATTAGTTGAGGGCACTTGTCAAAACGAAGGACATGTAAAAATACAGTTTGAAACCCTGATTTCATTATTTTCCAGCAACAACCATAAGTTATTATTAGCTTTCAATACATGCTGATTAGCTTTTCGTAATAAACAAACAAATAAATAAATAAAGCATCAAAATGAAAATTATTATAAAACGGATAGTTCTGGTCCTTGATTCTGATTGGTTGAGCCGCGTTCGAAGCTGTTGTAAATTACTCTACAAACATACACCTTTTTGTGTCTGCATCTGTGTGTTGCTCGGCAACAACTTTGTTGCAACTACAACCGTTTCTGAGGAACTACACTATTTGGCGGAAGAATGTTTTTATTTGTGCTGTCAAATGATTAATCGCGATTAATCGCATCCAAAATAAAAGTTTTTGTTTACATAAAATGTGTGTGCTGTGTATATTTATTATGTATAAATAAATACAAACACATGAATGTATATATTTAAGAAAAATATGTGATGTTTATATATTAAATATATTTATATATAATATAAAATATAAGAATACAAACATATAAATGTATATGCATGTAAATATTTCCAAAATATATGCTGTTTGTGAGTGTGTATATATATATATATATATACACACACGCAGTACACACACACACACATATTATGTAAACAAAACCTTTTGTTTTGGATGTGATTAATCGCGATTAATCGTTTGACAGCACTAATTTTTATTAATATTATTACATTTTATTTGCTTTGTTTTATTTTGTGAAACCTTGCTCCGTATATGGAATATCTGTTTTATAACAGCTGAGGGGGAACAGAATATGAAATCAATTCTCCCTAACAACGCCCCTAAGCTGTTATAAATTCACTGTAAACTACATATTGAAACTATAGTTTCAATATGTAAGTATTAGAACTCAAATAAACCAATAAGCCCTGTGAAGCCTTATAAGCACAGGAATTGTAAGGAATTTAAAAGTTCTGGTTATTTTTATGATCCTTCTTAATTATTTAATTCACAATCTTATTATTTGTACCGTCTTTATGCTTTAACTTGATTTAACTGGTGATTTCTGAAGGATCGTGTGACACTGAAGACTGCAGCAATGGCTGAAAATTCGTCTTTGTATAATATATTACATATTAGGGCTGTGCAATTAATCACATGCGATTGTCATGCGCATCTCATCAGTAAAGCCGGTTCCGTTATTGGTAGTAAATCGCCATCACCAGCTTTCAGATGGAGCGGCATTTACTACACAGAGCCGTAGTTCACTGACAAGCTACACAATATCACGTTCATAATCGCAGATGAATCGCATTCGATTATGAATGCGATATTGCGTAGCTTGTCAGTGAACTATGGTTCTGTGTAGTAAATGCCACTCCATCTGAAACCAGGTGATGGCGATTTACTACTAATCACGGAACCGGCTTTACTGACGAGATGCGCTTGACAATCGCATGCCATTAATTGCACAGCCCTATTACATATAACATTTTAAAATATATTCAAATAGAACAGTTATTTTAAACTGTAATAATATTTCACAGTATTACTGTTTTTACTGTATTTTTGATCAAGTAAACACAGCCTTAGAAACTTTTAAATCTACTTTCTATGCTTTCTGTTATTCCACATAATGAATGTGCAAAATGATTGACAGACAGAAGGTGTATTAGCTAAACAAACATATAATTAAGTAATATCTGTCTGGAAGCATTTTTTGCCTTTATATGAATAAAAAAAAATTAATGACCTGCCAGGTTGGCATCTCGGTAAACTCACCCTCCTTCACTCTCTGCCTCTTCTGAGCTTTGTCCTTCACTTCTAGCTGAGACACCTGCTCTTTTTCTCCTGGTGGGAGTTCGATGAAGGGGACTTGCTTTACGAGCGGCGATATCGTCCCCGCTCCGGCCCCTCAGCTGATCTCTGACGTTGTCCTGCAGGTGTGGAAGTGCATCCTTCAAGGCTTTTACCTCCTCTTTGAGCTCAGACACACAATGGATCAGAGCTCCCAGACGATCCAGCACCTCCGCCTGGCCCGTCTGCAGACCCAGGCTGCCTGCCGTGTGATCTGTGTTGCTGCTCAGGTGTAGGACTCTGCCACCGCCTGCTCCTATTTTGCGGAAGCAGACAATCGCCAAGCTGATCCCAGCAGCCCCTGCCAGAACTCCCAAAGCCAGAGCCCTGCTGTCCGCTTGAGCCATCCTAAACTACAAAGACAAAAGAAAAAGTATATTTTTATATAGGCTTTTTTCTGAATTGATACATTATAAATATTATTTTAAATCTAAAACAATAACATTAAAAACATTTATATTATAAAAACATATATGATTTATTATAAACATACATTGGTTTAAGTAGATTATGGAGCCCCAACATGAAAAACTGCTAGAAAAAAAGTCAATTTGGTCATCTGAAATACTTGCATTTTTTTGTATCTCAATTCAATATATTTTTAGCAAAGCGTGCTTTCTTGTAAATATTTTTCAGTTTAAACTCATGATCATTTTATCGGTTTTTCCTGTGGCCTCAAATTAACTTTCCATCCTGTTAGGTAGACTTTTTAAACTAATAAAAATAAGTGTCCTAATGAAATCATCCTACAGGAAGTCATAATTTTGGAAGCAAAACAACAGCAGAAAACATCAGTGAGTAGCAATGGATGCATTCTGTGATGTTTTATGGTATTAGCTGGTTTATTTTACTCTAAAACATCCCATCCTGTTTGATACAACTGCAAAAAAAAAAAAAAAATGGATTGCTACAAATGTCAAGTTTGCACCCTTTCAGTCTGACGCTGAGGAGTGTTTAATTTCATGTCGATCCTTTTTATCAAGTTACACTGAACAACGTTTAGGTGTCTGAGCTTGACCAGAGCATCTAGTGAACCCTTTCACAGAAATACTTCCGTAGATTACAACACAGCCATAAGAGTTGCCCTTTTTTTGGAATATAAATTAATATGAATTTTAATTGGAAACGCATGATTCAAATTCAAAGCACTAATAATGAAAGTACATAAATATTCTGGTACAGGCTCTCAATTCACCTTAAAGATACGTTTCAAAGTGCAGTAAACATTTTAAACCGGAGCAATGGTATTAGATATTACACAGCTGTCAAGGTCTTTACAGGACTATGCGATCTGCCTATATACGTGCATGTAGCGGAGACTAAAAAATAACATTATAACAGCATCAGAGCAGGCCCCATCAGCAAAAACATAAAACATACGCATAAAACAGCGACATTCTTATAAAAGAGCAGCTTTTACCTGTTCGAACTCTCCTGAGCGCAGCGGTGCGTCTGCAAAAACAGTCCGTATCGCTCCGGTGCTTGATACTAAAGGTTCCGCCCTGATAATGCAACCATACAGTACAGCTTCAGTTAAAACTTACGTTAAAAAAACCCTTTGCAAAAACAACGAAAAATGTTTAATACTGAGAAGAAGTTAAGAGATTAATATTTAATGATTATCTAACAAAAGGAGTGGAAGAATGCAGGAAAAAAGACTACTTACCTACATCTGTTCCTATTAGAAAAAGTATTGTGATGGTACCATGGTAACAGATGGTATTTATAATATAATATAATATAATTACTCTCAAAAATAAATTTTCGATGCAATATTCAGCTTTTACATGGAAATACTGGGAATACCATGGTTGTTTTTGTTCTCACAGTTTTTTTTTCTTTAGAGAGCAGCTACTGTATACATTGTACCTTGAATATTGTCTCTATAAAGAGGCACCATCATTAAGAAACACACTTTATCATGGTGCATATGTAAAACTGCAGATCACAGCTAGACAATGTTAATGACCTGCCAAAAACTGATGAGGCAAAGAATCAAAGTTCATTGAAATCACTCATTAACAGAGTTGCACTTGTGATCTGCATGTTTACTGTTAATATACACCACTTTACAATGACAAGAACCTAGCCTACTCCAGAACAGACTTGCAAAAAATGTACAACTAGGTTAAGCTCAAAAACTAGCTCTACTTGTCATGCATTTAAAATATATGTCATTTACTGTACAGTTGCATAAATAATGTCTTGAAAACAATTATGCATGCATGTACCAAAAAAAATAAATAAGACCAAAACCCCGTCTAACCATCAAAGAAATGTTAGTGGTTGGTTCAAGTCTGGAAAGCTTACTGTAATGGAGCAGATCTGTGGCCTTCACTGCTGTGGAGCTCGGTGCTTTGGTGAGTTTCTCTCTAGTCTATATAAACACAAATATCTGATCAACCTTGAACTATGATTTCTGTTTCAGCTGCTCTGATTGGCTTTGAGCATCTTTGCATAAACATTCACTTAATGACACTACTGCACTCAAATAAAGTATACAATTCGCTGTATATCTATTAGATTTGTTATTGTAGTAACATTCCTGAGATGATTAATCATTTTGAATAGAATTTGTCCACGTATTTATGTTCTTGGTTATGTTTTAATTAAAGGGGTCATATGATGCGATTTCAATTTTTCCTTTCTCTTTGGAGTGTTACAAGCTCTTGGTGCATAAAGAAGATCTGTAAAGTTGCAAAGACTAAAGTCTCAAATCCAAAGAGATATTCTTTATAAAAGTTAAGAGTCAACCACGCCTAACTAAAACGGCTCGTTCTAACATGCCCCCACATGTCTACGTCACGATGTGGGAAGATTTGCATAACGCCGCCCAAATGTTCACGCAAAGAAAGAAGGCGTAACTTTTATTCTCACTGTAGTATTGTTGCCGCTGCCGCCATGCCGTGGAGACACTGTGTGCTTCGTTGTGAAAGCGAAACTACTTTGTTTGGTCTTCCAAAAGAGGACGATATCCGCTTCGTCATGCCTAGAGCTGATCTGTGCTGGTCGCTGAGGGAATACATCAACTTAGTGCTGTGGATCGCCGGATCGGCTTTCACCGTGGACGAAGCCCGGGGTCGTCACATGTGGTTGCCGCTCCTTCGTGGAATTCGCCGGGCGCGCCGTTCTTGATCCCGCCGCCTTTGCTCACTCTATCCCGGCCTCAGCTCACGCTAAAACACTGTTCCAGAACAGTTTAACCCAAATCCAGATGTGTGCAGCACATTTTATGGAGGACTGTTTACTGATCCTGGGAGAGTTGACTACAATGCCGGCAGTTCTGACTCACAGTCTGTAAGTACGTTTTCATTTAAAGGATTTGACACTGATGATTCAAACGCGAGTTTTGGGCAGAAGAGTAGCATTTGTTGTTTGTCATTTCACCGATCACAAATGCAGACAGGGTTTTATGTTTACGCGGCGCGATGCAACGCAACGCGTAAAAAGACAGTATAAGTCATTATAATCAGTAATTATGTCCCCACTGGATGCAACAAATGCCTCGTTTATAATGGGTTTTCATGTTTTTGTCTCGTCGCTCCGGCCGGGACACGGCATCAACAGTATGGTGAGGGGAGTAACATTTCCATCACACGCTTGAGGTATTCGGCCAATCACAACGCACTGGATAGCTGGCCAATCACAGCACACCTCGCTTTTCAGACCGATGAGCTTTGTAAAAATCGACGCGTTTCAGAAAGGTGGGGCATAGCGGAGAAACAATAATGTACAGTATGTGGAAAATAATGTGTTTTTTAAACTTTAAACCGCATAAACACATTTCATTACACCAAATACACCAAATAATGTTTTTTTTAGCAGCATCATATGACCCCTTTAATGTTAAAGGGATAGTCCACCCCAAAAATGGAAATTGTGTCATCATTTACTCACCCTTAAGTTGTTTTAAACCTGTATGGCTTTCTTTTTTTCTGCAGAACACCAAAGAAGATTTTGAAGAATGTCGGTAACCAAGTTTCGGTTCTCATTCAAAATTCTTCAAAATATTTTCTTTTCTGTTCCACCAAAGAAAGAAAGTCATACAGGTTTGGAACAATGTGAGTGTGAGTAAATGATGACAGAATTTTTATTTTTGGGGTGGACTATCCATTTAAATGCTTGTAGTAAAGCGAACTTGAATTTTGGAGAAAAGTGCTATCAAAATACAACTTACTGATATACTATAAATGAAGAAAGATGCTTTTGGTCCAGATGGTGTAGTTACAACATCTACCAGCAGGTGTCTCATGGGTCATGCTAACTGTTGAAACTTTGACCCCTTGGTCAGACCATGCCAAATTAAAAAATTCACGCTTTTTAACTTTCCAGTTTTGTTATGCATATGCCCACTAGCCTCTCAGTTCTTCGCTGCTGTAGCCCATCCACATTAATCTAAGCTTTGTTGTAATGTTGTGCCGTTTCAGTTGCTGTGAGATTCTGGTCATTCTCCACTGATCTTAATGCCCACAAAACTGCTGCCAACTTTTTTTTTCTCTGTTAACTCTAGACACTGTGATGCATAAAAATCCCAGAAGCCATCTGGCATGACAAACATTCCATAGTTTAAGACCATTCCTTCCACATTCTGCTGTCTGATTTGAGCAACACCTGAACATCTTGATCATGTTTGCATGCTTTTATGCATTGAGTTGCCACACTGTTAACTCATTTTAATTAATGAGAGTAAAGGAATAGTTCTCCCAAAAATGAAAATTTGCTGAAAATGTACTCACTCTCGGGTCATCCAAGATGTAGATGTGTTTGTTTCTTCATTGCAACAGATTTGGAGAAATTTAGCATTACATCACAGCTTTACATTAATTTAGCATTACATCACAAGATGTTAACTGATGGACCGGAAACGTGTGGATTACTTGTGGATTATTGGGATGTTTTTATCAGCTGTTTTGACTCTCATTCTGACGGCATCCATTCACTGCAGAGGATCCATTGGTGAGCAAGTGATGTAATGCTACATTTCTCCAAATCTGTTCTGATGAAGAAACAAACTCATCTACATCTTGGATGGCCTGAGGGTGAGTAGATTTTAAGCAATTTTTCTATTTTTGGGTGTAGTCTTCCATTAATAAAATGCATTCTAAACACCACCTCATATATATTTCACATATTTGACACTAATTATTAAATATAACACTAAACATAAAAAATCTGAATAAAATGCATACAAACAAAATTAAGTCAACAGATTAATAATGTTGGGCATAACTTTATTTGTTACTGTTGTGCACATTCAGATTTTTTTTTCAGTGTGTATATAAATGTGCATATAAAAACTAGGTTGGAAGCCATTTATAAATCATATGCTCCTTTAAGGTGGCTGGCTTCAAATTTTATTTAAAAATGATATCATACTGTCTGATTAGCATTCATTTGAACAATTCGATATTTCAATCTATGCCTTTTCCAGTGAATATTATTTTGCTATCATTTTTTGCATGCATCCTGTCCTACAGACGTTGCCAAGTAAGTTTTAAGGAACATTAATGATACGTTTTGCAGACAGATTAGAGAAAGACATGCATATGAACCCATAGCATGCAGAGAAATGAAAAAGATCTAAACCTCATTCGCCTTAAAACTACAGACAATGTCACCTTGTAACTTTGCAACATTTATAATGTTGTAAGCAGATGCTGAAGCCGAGGAGGATTGTGGGGATGAGGTCAGCTTTTTTTCAATGCAACATGGATACCAGGTGTTTTTTGTCCCTCTGCAACACTGTTGTGCATCCTAAATCCTCAGTCTTATATTTAAGAACATAGATGACAGCAAGATTGTCATGCGTTAGAGAGTTTGGATGAAAAAAAATGTGCAGCTTTGTCTTGAATGGACCTGAATCAACTTTGCACTTACTGTACTTGTGTATCTCAATTGGCCTATTTTTGTGTCACCTATCTTTGAGATCCTGATGACCAAAACCTTAGCAGTGGAAAATGCCTCTCCCTGATGACAGCTGGCCTCCCAGACCGGTTGAATACGAAACGAATCGTTGCACATATAAAAGCTCTTTTATGTACAGTAAAGGTTCTTTCCGTGATCTGTATTGAAAATCCTCTGCTTGATCAGACTTGCTTCAGGTGAGAAGACCCATGTACAGTAACAGTTATGCAAATTATAATGAGAAATTTTACTTCAAATACATTTACAGTATTTTTGCTTTTGCTTTTATTTATGATTTAGCTTTACTGCCTATTTTAGGGTTAAACCATTATGTACTGTAATTTGCCACATCTCTGTATCATTGCTACAATCTTGTCTCTATATGCTTCATGATCAAAGAGCACCTTCAACTGCACCCTTTTTAAAACTATAATTAAAATCCACTTCTAAACATGATTGATTTTAATCAGCCAGTTCTCAGAAAGATTTCTTTTCCAGATCAGGAATGCTCTGTGATTTTTTTCAGACAAGCAAGAGTATTATTTTAAGGAGTTCAACTATAGGCTTTTTACTCATAACACCACCCTGTCCCTGAATGAAATATAATACTTGTTTAACTAATTTTGTAAAAATAGCTGTTTTTTCTGTTTTCTCTTAAAATAGGATGTGCATTTTGCAGCATTTTTGCTTTGCACAACCATTTGTAAGGTGATGAAGTCTTGTATTATCACTAAATGACTAGAAAACCCGCCACAAAGACATGATTCCTAACTTTCTCTGAGACAGGTTATAACTATTTGTTATTTTTCAGCCAATTTTGAAATGTTTGACATTATTTAATGTCTAAAAATCCTGAATTATTAATTATGGCCAGTGACAGAAGAAAATGCAAACATGACCCAGATTTTTTCTGCTACATCTGTGGGTATTTTACACTTACTGTAACATCCAAACAGGAACAGAAAATTACAGTTTTTGTGAAACAAAGCATATTTATTTATAAGGCATGCAATTATGTTAAGTTCTCTGAAAATAAATGGATTACTTGAACATATTTTTTCCCTCTCCTTTGTTGCTTGTAAGTTGGATGATACATTTTGAATATATATATTTTTTAAACTTTTGACACTTTTATTATTTTGATAAGTGCATTAAGGCTGATAAATAATTTGAAAAATCCTTATTCTTATTTTTTGGATAAACTGTACATGATGCAAAGCTTTTATTGATATTTTTGTACACAGCATCAACAAATTAGGTAATAAAAAAGGCCTAATGTTTTTTGCAAATATTTTCAGAATTCAAAACTGTGTATAATCTAATAAGAATTGCACATTGACATATGTGTATTGAATATGTGCAGCAGGAGGAACTCAGTAAATAACATTTTTTTCATTATTGTGTAACTTTTATTTTGGAGAAGAGAAAAAAATGCAAATATTTTCAGAATTCAAAACTGTGTATAATCTAATAAGAATTGCACATTGACATATGTGTATTGAATATGTGCATCAGGAGGAACTCGGTAAATAACATTTTTTTTCATTATTGTGTAACTTTTATTTTGGAGAAGAGAAAAAAAGATTCTCCTTTTTTCTTTTTATTGTATCTTTGACAGAAAATACACAATATAGCGAAATATAAATTGTGGTCACTACAAACTGGGAAAAGCTGCATTAAAATTCTTCCTTTTGTGTTTTGAAGAAAATATAAAGCTTATGGGTTTAATATGACATGAGGCTGAGAAAATATTGACAGAATTAAACATTTTGTGTGAACTTTAAAACAGCTCTTGTATGCATGTTTGCCAATGGAAATCAATGGAAGATGCAACACCCAGTCCCATTTCAGATATTATTTCTTTATGTAACATGGGCTATTTGTGGAAAAATGTGCAGTCAGTCGCCCATGAACCCAACCTGTACCTCCCCATTTAAACATAGTATAGTGATGGCGAAGCCCACATGAAGGCGTGCGAGGCGGAGCCTGCATGCATGGCTTCGATTGCTACGTGCAGTTTCACAGACATCCCTCTTTTCACGAAAACACTGAATTGTTCCAAACCAACCTGTATTGGCTCAGCCTATAAACACACATATCAACCCAAAGCAGAGGAAGTGTGCTGCTTCACATGAGATTGAATGATAGATGTCATCCAACCAAGACCTCATTCTGATCAGACCAAAACCGCCAGATTAATGGCCATCCTCGATGTCACGGCATGTTATTCAAAGACACACATGCTGAAACTGTACTCAATTTCTATATAAAGATCAACGGCTATCTGAGCATCAGACGCCTGCGGCATGAATGGAAGACTGATAGATAGATAAAGACTCTCTTACATAAAGCCATTCAGGATATTTTATATAACTGGAACCTCTCATGGTGGTTTTGAAAGATGGTAGATATACAACCACAGCATAAAGGTCAGCTTATGCAACTCCATATATAGATCCTGTCATTATTAAGAGTTACATCACTGTAATATTTTATGTCAACTGTTTGCATATAGACATCAGTGCAAGTTTTGTCTGATGTCTCAGCTCATGAAAAATAACTATGTTATTTAGAATTGGCAAATTTATAGGGACAGTTCATCCAAATCTGAAAATTTGTTGACGTAGCCATTGACTTCCATAGTATGGAAAAAATACTATGGAAGTCAGTGGCTACCGTCAACGATTTGGTTACCAACATTCTTCAAAATATCTTCTTTTGTGTTCAACAGAAGAAAGAAACACATGCAGGTTTGGAACAACATGACAGTTTGGAAGAACAGAACAAGGTAAAAATATGAAGATATAAGTAGCTATAAAATTATATACAGTTATAAAACACAAATTATAATGGCATTCTTTATAAACAACAAAATAAATGTCAAGCCCAAATTAATTAATTTAAAGCAAAAGTGAAACTGAAATGTACATCTCTCATTTAGCACAAATAGAAATGTTTACATATTTACATGTTTTTTATTCTGTTTTTCTCCATTTCACAGAAGCACCGCAGGTGTGTGATTGACAATATGTGAATCGGTTTATGCTACATGTAAAACTAAACCCCTGAAAAACAAAAAAAAATGTAATGACTCATGGACACGTATCCATGCTAACTTAATTCTAATCTTATCTAATTCTAATCTAGATCTTGTGCAAGCATCATTATTATGTTATGCATCAATCATATTTATTTTGCCCTAAAATGGGAGTTATCATTGTTACAATTAAGTTGCAACACGTTATGAGCTCTCTGTCAGCATCTGTTTTTTTTTCTGTTTTTTATTTTTTTCAAATAAATTGCAAACTGTGGCAGGTTGCAAAACTTTTATTATTTTTTTTTTATTATTAATTACATTATCAGCGATTAATCAACCTTGACTTGACTTTAACTACATAACTGTCGACTTCAGAACAATCTGAGGTCGTTCAACCCCTATTTTGGGGTGAAATATGCCTTAAATCATCAGTCTACATCAACTAATTAATATGCTTGACGAATGGTTTTGCACTGGTACATTTTCATCCTGTGCAGATATGCTTAAAAGATCTTGGTTTTGAGGTTCACATCCAATTCTTAATGCTCAGATATGTTTATACAATATTTTACTGTTTTTCTAACAGTTGTGATCATATTTACTAATTTACATCTCCAATAAGGAGACAGCATTTGCTCATCTCAGAGATGTCAGAACTATACTTTCGACCATTAAAATCAAGTTATGATGCAAAATTAAATCTACAGATTTAAAGGGATACACTCTTAAAAATAAAGGTGCTTAAAAGGTTCTTCAAGCGATGCCATAGAAGAACCATTTTTGGTTACACAAAGAACAATTCAGTCAAAGGTTCTTTAAAGAACCATCTTTTTCCTACCTTGTTATAATCTATAGAACCTTCTTTCTCCACAAAGAACCTTTTGTAAAACAGTTCTTCAGATGTTAAAGGTTCTTTATGGAACCATTTACACAAAAAGGTTCTTCTATGGCATCGTGAAGCACCTTTATTTTTAAGAGTGTAGTTCACATTAAAATGAAAATGTCATTCAATAAATGTTTTTTGTCTATGCAATAAAAAACAATGTTGAAACATTCACTTTCCCAGAAGAAAGTTAGTTCAGTTTGGAACGACAAAAGTAAATTAGTACATTTATTCTAATAAATTTAAATCTTTTAGGTGAATTATCCCTTTAAAAAAAGCACTGATTCTCTTAACCCAGGAAGCAAAATAGAACATACACTACCAGTCAAAAGTTCTTTTTAAATACTTAACATTGCTACAAAACAAAATTCTGTTTCAAATAAATGCTGTTCTTTTGAACTTTCTTTTGATCAAAGAATTCCTGAAAAAAAATCTATCACAGTTTCCACAAAAATATAAAATAAATGGTTCTTGAGCATTATCAGCATGTTAGAATGATTTCTGAAGGATCATGTGACACTGAAGACTGGAGTAATGATGCTGAAAATTCAGTTTTGCATCACATTAATAAATTATATTTTAAAGGGGTCATATGATGCTGCTAAAAATAACATTATTTTTCTTTGCGTGAACATTTGGGCGGCGTTATGCAAATCTTCCCACATAGTGAGGTAGATATGTGGGGGCGTGTTAGAACGAGCCATTTTAGGTAGGTGTAGCTGACTCTTAACTTTTATAAAGAATATCTCTTTGAATTTGAGACTTTAGTCTTTGCAACTTTACAGATCTTCTTTATGCACCAAGAGCTTGTAACACTCCAAAGAGAAAGAAAAAATTGAAATCGCATCATATGACCCCTTTAAAAGTACATAAATGTACACAGTACACAATAAGACAAATGTTTTGTGTGACAAGCTTCCTGAACGGTTACGTTTAAATATGCAAATTATGCATTATAAAAATCCAATAATTTGCATAAACTATAAATTATATTTTGCATATTTCACAAAATTTCACAGTATAACTGATTTAAGTTTTTTTTGTGAGCATAAGAGACTTCTTTCAAAAACATTACAAAATTGTACCAACTCCAAACTTTAGAATGTGTATACAGTTCATGGACATCTAATTTACAGTACTTGCTATTAAACTACTGTCACAAGGTGCATGTACAGTACAGTAGCACAAGGCCTTCCTGTTTGTGTAACGGGTTTTGAAAGGTACATATAATCTGATATATCTGATGGTCTGTTCATGCATGTAAGGGCGGACAAATGCTAATCAGAACCATCAGCTTTAACTTGATCATAGCAATAGTCAAAATCAGCACTGAACTTCCTGAGGATATTTTTCAGAAACAAAACAAATGCTGTATTTTTAGGTCCAGGAATACTTTTCACATTCCAAAGCTGAGATAAAATAACTACCAGACATACATGTGCACAAACCGATGCACTGACATTAAAGATTCCTGATGTCTTCAGAGAAAAACATGCTATCGTCCTCTCCGTGACCCTGTTCTCTAACCCAGTGACCCCATGATGTCACAACTCACTATATAAAAAGCATTCCCGTTGGCAGCAGGCCCATATGAGTCGATTGCTTCCTTGTCTCCTCTCCATGCAATGATGGAGGGAAGACTGTACGTGCTGCATGTCAGTGGCCTCACATACCAGCAGCAGAAGATACACATCAGTGCCGTGTCTGTAAGCCTGTGAAACAGTGTTCAGAACATGATCAAACGATTTCATTCGCTCTATAGCTCTACTGGTCAGCAACCTTAATGGAGTTCTCAGTCTGCAGGTCTTTAAAACGTCTTTAAAAATTCACACTTCCACAAACTAAGGCCTTTAATCAGAGCAGAAAGTCATGGAATTAAATGGTGCATGCATTGCTAAAAATGTATATCTTCCTCAGTATTTCCCTGTAAAATAATTTGTTTTCCTAAGTGCACTGGCTGATATTTGTTTAATTTTGGTCATATGGAACACTGTTCATTTTATGATGAAAGATACCAATTTTCTACAAATTACATGTATTATTAATACTCAAAGTAATATTAACATCTGTGCTAAGTAATGTATTGTAGCTAATTAGTCAAAATGTATAATGGTTACAGATGCTAAACAACATAACTACTTGATTCATTAATATAGAATTGAACTGATCAATGTGGTGTTTGGCCAGTTGATTAATCACTGTACATAATAAGACAAATGTTTTGAATGACAAAAAAAAATGAAAATCACACTTTCCACAAAAATATAAAATAAATGGTTCTTGAGCAGCATCAGCATGTTAGAATGATTTATGAAGGATCATGTGACACTGAATACTGGAGTAATGATCCTGAAAATTCAGCTTTGCATCACAGGAATAAATTACATTTTAAAAGTACATAAAAGTACACAGTACACAATAAGACAAATGTTTTGTGTGACAAGCTTCCTGAAAGGTTACGTTTAAATATGCAAATGATGCATTATAAAAATCCAATAATTTGCATAAACTTCCAGAACAGAAATCAGAAATTGGATTCGAATGCTTGGTTTATTCTGTTCACAAATTAGACTGAAAGATTTTTGCAGAGAGGATAGCTTTCTATCACTCCATAATTCAGAAAACACTGTCAACAGCCCAAGAAAATAATCACCAATCATTTTTTTAATAAATAAAGTGTTTTATAAAACAGGCAAATGATATAAAAATCTTCAGAAGGTTTGGTGTATGTAAGTTCTACAAAAGTGGGGATTTCTGGCTCAGTACAGGAGAAAAAAAATCATTTTGCGAAAATGGCCTTTAAAGATATGAATTTGTACAGATTACATAAAGCGTAAAAAAATCACTTTAATGTGTGTTTTGGATGTTTTCTTTCCACTAGTCTGAAATAAAACATGTTATGGAAGCAAAATATCCCAAAATCTCAAAACTGACCAGTGCAAAACAGTGGTTTTTCCTTGTATTGCCCAGCAAATTTAACTAATGATTTTACCTGATACTCTCTGCAGTGACAGTAAAAGACATTTTTGATTTTAAAATATTAAGAACAGAAATTTCAAAACTCTTCACTCTTACAACTCTGAGCTTGTATATAGCAGCTTGTAGGTGTTGATTTGGCTGTAAATTAGTAGTACTTTAAAATTGCTAAGAGTGAACTTAAGAGTAAAAATGGCAAAAATGGCTGCCCACTGCTCCGGGTGTGTGTTCACGGTGTGTGTGTGTGTTCACTGCTGTGTGTGTGCACTTTGGATGGGATAAATGCAGAGCACTAATTCCAAGTATGGGTCACCATAATTGGCCACGTCACATCGCTTTAAAAGTGTGCACATGCATACATATCCCAGCAGGGGGCGCTTGCATTACTGTCATTGACTGTCATCTCTGCTAAACCGGCCTCTAAGAGATCCTGCTGTGTTTTGTGGTGTATTTTTCTCTGAATGCATGCTCTTTCTGTGGTCAGCTCAGTTTAGCATTAAACGCTTCAGCTGCCCGCAAACAAGACAGAGATTCACTCAGCATGAGTGTGTATTTGTGTGAGAATGACTATGACAAACTTATTCCAGCAGGAATCTGGTTGCACAGAGACATTTGCAAAGAGTGTTTGTTCTTATTTTTTAAGTTTGTCTACAGTCGTAGGAGGGACCGAGTCTATTAATGGAGCTGTTATGACCAGTCCTGTGTTAGTTTTAAGGTCATTTGGATTTAGAAAGTCCAAACAACACTCGTACTGTCAAGAAGAGCCAAGCTTTTGGTCCATCATGGATTTGTGGTGTTTTCACCTAAAATGACTCCTAAAGAGTAAAATCCATAAAATCATGTTTACTAAAAAGCAAAACAGCACTTGGAAGTTTTAGTAGGCCTAAAGACTAAACAGTTCCAAGCATTTATTTTTGATTTAACATTTTACTCCCCAGTGACATTACTAAGTTAAATAAAGTAGCTTTTCCAGTCAGTTAACAAGCTGCCTTTTCCAAGTTGTGAAGTGTGAATAAATACCACATTTTGTCATATTGTTTGAATTGAATTTGTTCCACTAAACTGTCCTTTCTTTGTTTTTGCTGTTATGTTGGAAAGTCTGATTCATATTAGTGAATTGGTTTCTTCGAACAGAAACGGCAAATGAAGTGGTTCATCTTTTTGGGTTATTTTTTTCTAATAATGTTAATTCTATTTTGTATACATGTATCTGTTTAAAGTTGTTACACAGTGCAGAAAGATATTGTTTTTGTGTCAGAAAAATACTTTTAAAAGTAATGCATTACAATATAGCGTTACTCCATAAAAAGTAACTAGGAAAGTGATCCATTGCGTTACTTTTGTGTTACTTTTTGTCACCTGGGCTGGGCTTGCTTGTTTGTTTTTTAGTAACAAAAAAAAAAAACAAGTGTTATATTTTGGCAACCTTAAAAGCCAAATTCTAAAGTAGCTCAGATATTTCATTGTAAATTTAAAAGTAAAAGTAAAAAGTAAATTACTAAAAAAAGTAATCCGATTACACAACTCACGTTACTGGTTACTCACGTTACCCCTAACACTGTGTGTATATATACATATATGTGACCCTGGACCACAAAACCAGTCATAAGGGTACATTTTTCGAAACTGAGATTTATACATCATCTGAAAGCTGAATGAACAAGCTTTCCATTGATGTATGGTTTGTTAGGATAGGACAATATTTGGCCGAGATACAACTATTTGAATATCTGGAATCTGAGGGTGCAAAAAAAATCAAAATATTGAGAAAATTGCCTTTAA
>NW_015552593.1:145581-172661 GCF_001515605.1 Sinocyclocheilus anshuiensis | reverse complement strand
TGGAACATGATCTTTACTTAATATCCTAATGATTTTTGGCATAAAAGAAAAATCAATAATTTTGACCCATACGATGTATTTTTGGCTATTGGTACAAATATACCCCAGCAACTTAAGACCGGTTTTGTGGTCCAGGGTCACATATATAGTGTATATATTCAACATTGCTAAAAATAAGAAATCAGAATATTACAATAATTTCTGAAGGATCATGTGAAACTTATTGAAGTAGAAGTACATATAGTATAAATTCAAAGCACATACATATACATGAACACACATACATACATGAAAATTGGTGTAAAACAAAGTGAGGTTGTTGTTACAGTTACACTGTCAACATCTGCTGTTAACATAACTGTAAATGTAATTTGTTGTACTGTACGTGACTGGAAGGCTTTTGCCGTCAGAAAAGATGTATGAGTGTCTTCTGTGAATCGTTTGAGTAATCTCTCTTTCTTATTGGGAAGCAAACATATCCTCCTGCTGGAGAGAGAGGCCTGTTTCCTGCTGCATGCCGGTGGTTAGACCATGGCCTACACACCCTCAGATATTTCTGTCTTTCCCTCGCTCTGCTCCTCTCCAGCCTCTCACACAAAACACAGAGAGAAGTAACAGCAAGAACAATGAGACAGAGGATACAAAATCATTTTTTTAGTATGTCTGAGCTGCTCTTTTCCATACAAAGTAAGTGGTCACCAAATACTGTATGTCAGGCTTCAAATATGACAAAAGCAGCATAAAAGTATTAGATTCTATTTTGAACATATTTCAATCCTTCTGTAGTCACATGACAGAACAAAGTGAAGAGTGAATGAGAAACAAAGTGAAACATACAGGTGCAGTTAGTCATTTTTAAGTTGTACTGGTCTTTGCGACGTAAAATATTCACAGTCAGGTATGATTACTTTATTCGGTGAGTAAAAGCATCAAGTGGCTATCAAGATAAAAAAAGGTAAATATTTTCTAAAATAAATAAATCCAAGTAGTATTCAGCCAGTCATGTTATTTTCACATGGCGGCTATTTTCAATATATATTTTAATATTCTTGAAAGAAGTCTCTTGTGCTCTCCAAGGCTGTGTTTATTTGATCAAAATTACAGTAAAAATATTTATTGTAAAATATTATTACAGTTTTAAACAACTGTTTTCTATTTCAGTATATTTTAAAATGTAATTTATATTTGCCAAAGCTGAATTTTTAGCACTATTACTCCAGTTTTCAGTGTCACATGATCCTTCAGAAATCATTCTAATATGCTGATTTGCTGCTAAAGAAATATGTAACATTATTATTATCAATACTGAAAACAGTTGTGGTGCTTAATATTTTTGTTGATAATATTTATTCAGGATTATTTGAAAATTTATTTGAAATGAGATATCTTTTTTAACATTATAAATGTATTTACTATTACTTTTGATCACTTTATTGCACCTTTGCTCAATAAAAGCAATAATTTGTCAAATTAATTAATTAATTAATTAATTAAATACATAAAATCTTACTGACCCCAAACTTTTGAACGGTAGTGTATATAATATAATGTAATTAAACTAGTATATTTTACATTTTAAAGCCACTTAAATGTTTTACTGCTTTCACATAATCATCACATGATTATATCCAGGACTTGTGGATTTGTGTTTTGCAGTGTGTGGATATAAGTTGCTAAAGGGTCTTTCTCTGACGAGGCTGCTCTGCTCTGAAAGAGCCGCATGGATTTGCACATAGTAAAGCATCTGGTTTCTTTTACATGAACACTGAATGACGGATCGGTCGGAATGTGCTTCACACACGCCGAACAGCTGCAGACGAGACGAGACGCCATCCAGAATGCAGCTTCCTCATGATGTAACAGATACAAAACAAAGCAAAAATGATTTGGGTGAGCCACAGCAGACTCGGACTGACCCTCTGGGGCTTTTGTGGGTAGATTGCAAGATAACTCAGTAAGATTTTTCAGACAGTACTTCACAAGGATCTGTCTGTCCAATCATAAACAGCAGTCCATCAAAACTAACAAGACATGTTTTCATCATTCTAGATAGGTGGTTCTCAACTGAAGGGCCGGAGCCCACCATTCAAAGCTGCATGAAAATATCACATGGGAGTGAGTAACTGATGACAGATGTCTTTTCATTTTGGACCTAAACCTAAGCAACTTATAGGTTTACTTCATTATCCATACACATTTTTTTTTAGAAAAATAATGTTAAAATGTGACTTTCTGTCCTCATTTGTACGTATATATTGAATCAAGGACTTTTGCATGTAAGTGGTGGCTAGATATGTGAGAACAGTTTCAAGGTTTTGTTTAAAATTCATCATTAAATGAAAAGCAATATAGGCAGTTTCACCATCAGGATGCTGTGAGAAAGATCTGCTCATATGCACAGAGATAAACAGCATGTCAGATTACAGGAATGCAATTCATGTTAGACCATAAACATCTGGACTTCTTTGGATCTTCTTTGGTTCATTTCACATCATCCAACAGATAAACACCTACTTGTTTCTCCCATGCGAACAGTTTCTTAGGAAAACAAACCATCAAGTGCAACTTAGCAAATGCAGAAAACAACTGCATAATTAAATGAATTAACAATTATTGAATTCAGTTTGTTGTACTTCATTGCCAACTGATTTTTTTAAACACAAATTGAACAAAAATTAGAAAGGTTTGCAGCATGGAAAAATTAAACAGCTGTTAAAACAATGATTCAAGATATTCTCTGAAAACTTTGCTTTTCAAGTAGATTCCTCATTTTAAGGATGTTTAGACATTTTTACTGGGAAATAGGATGAAATACTTATGAAATGCTCAAGTCTCCTTTTATGACTAGTCCTTTGGTTAATGTGTGGGGTGACGGCTGTATGATAATCTAATGTCTCCCTCTTAAAACACATGATAACTTTTACAAACACTGAAGGAATGTTAATGACATCCTCCACAGGCATATTTATTTACTTTCCTCACTATGTTGGGGCAATATTCCAAACTACGTGCTATTTCAGTCAATGTAGAAACTCTCCCATAATTTTTCAGTTAGAGAAAAAGGTCATAAATAGGTTTGTCAAGCTGAAACTGGAAATAGTTTAAACTAGAGCCTGACCGATATGGATTTTTTGGGGCCGATACCGATACCGATATTAGGGAGTAAAAAATACAAAAATTCTTTGTGTATATTATAGTACAGTACCAGTCAAAAGTTTGGACACTTTCCCATTCGTGTGTCCAAACATTTGACTGGTACTATATATAGAATGCAGTATATACATAAACAGAATATATATATATATATATATACATAAACACATTTTTTGTAATGATCACTCAAATGTGGTGATCAAACACTTATAATGATGTGACAAAGATATGTAATGGAGGCAGGGCATTTAACAATTTAACAATAAACTTTATTACCCAAATGAGTCTGATATCAGTGCACTGAACAGTAAAGTTGAAGTTTATTCAACTTTATTTAAATTCAATTCCATTCAACTTTATTCCGTTGAAGTTTATTTCACTTCGGAACATTAATTCACGGATTTGCGCTACTGTCTTCACACACAGACGAAACTTATTAGAGAAGTGTGAAGTGTGACATAATATACCTCTGTAAAAAAAGGTCTGCGCCGGACCGCGAATTTAACCACCCGTAACTCCGCGCCGTTACGGAGATATGGCCGTTCAAAGTTTCAATGGTTTTCCATACACTTAAGCTTTAAAGTGTTTCATCCAGGTCGCCAGTAGCAAACAATGGAGCGCACTCTGCTGGACAAACTAAGTAATTACACCATTTCAAGCATTTTATCAGCTTTATATGTTCTGTAAAAAAAAAAATCATATCGGCGGCATATTCGCCGATACCGATATATCGGCAACAGGCTCATATAAGCCGATAAAATCAGCAAACCTATATATCGGTCGGGCTCTTGTTTAAACTACCTCACAATATCCCGCAGAATTCAGTCATCGGACGTTCTTAGCACTTGCGTGAAACAGTCTGTCAGAAGTCCTTTGAAATATTTAAAACAAAAAACATTATGACGTACAATGAAGACTAAATATTTAGGATATCTCACTAAAGGTCACTGATCAAATAAGCATTTTTATGACACTGACCATGTGATTCCTTTTGTACAGATGGTCAGATGTTCTTATTCTATTGACGCACAAGATGCTTCAGTATCCAGTGGTTGCATGTGGTCACATGTTCGGTTCAACCGCACACGCTCCGGAGCAGCTGTCTTGCACGCGCTCTGTGGCTCCGTGTGTGCTCCTGACAAACGCTCAGTGACCATTGATACAGTGAATGTTAAAGTATCTGTGGCATGTAGGCTGCCCTCGACCCCTCAGGCATGCGCACACACATTTTACAAGTTAAGTGTAGATTCTTGATCAGGCACAGACACACTGAATTCAAGGTTGAAGGGATTTATATCATAAGACTCTAGATTGCACATGTTCCTTTGCTTTTTTAATGGTGCTTGCTTATTTAATGGTAAGCATCTTGGTAACAATTTACAGTAAGGTTCCATTTGTTATCCTTTCTTTAGTTAACATAAACTAAGAAAAACACTTTTAAAGCATTCATTAGTTTGTTCATTTCGATATTTTCTAATGCATTATTCAAATCAAAAGTTGTATCTGTTAAAGGAATAGTTCACCCAAAAATTTAAATTTGCTGAAAATGTACTCACCCTCAGGTCATTCAAGATGGGTTTGTAAATGGGTTTTTTCTTCATTGGAACAGATTTGGAGGAATTTAGCATTACCTCAATCTACAGCGAATGGGTGCCGTCAGAATGAGAGTCCAAAACATCTGATAAAAAAAATCACAATAAATCCACAAGTAATCCACACAACTCAAGTCCATTATTAAAGGTCTAGTGAAGCTAAAAAGCTATGTTTTTGTAAGAATCCATCCATGATTTTGATGTCATAACATTTCTCCAAATCTGTTGCAATGAAGAAACAAACTCATCTACATCTTGGATGGCCAGAGGGTGAGTGAATTTTCAGCAAATGCTCATTTTTGGGTGAACTATTCCTTAAAGAATAAATACTGTAACAAATGTTTTGTATTAAAGGTGCAGTACACCCAAAAATGAAAATTATGTCATCATTTACTCACCCTTATGTCGTTTCAAACCTGTATGAGTTCTTTATTCTGTTGAACACAAAATAATGTATTTAGAAGAATGTTGGTAGCCAAACAAGTATGAAAAATAGTATAATGGTATGAAAAAATACTATGAAAGGCTACCAGCAACTGTTTACAAACATTCTTCAAATGATCTTCTCCATACAGGTTTGGAACGTTGACATGCATCTAGTCCTGCCTCAAATTAATGACTATTTATATTGTCAGTTTATATTGTCAAATCTTTTTTTATTTATTTTGATTTTCTTTCTTTTTAGGTATGGGAAACATGTTTGGCTCCAAGGAGTACTGGCATGGATTTGAATAATCACTTTGGAAATCCTAAGAGATTTAATGTAAGTTTGAAACCAGTGGGATGGGAGTTTTCTGATGGCCATCTGCTCCTCTTTGGAATGTTATTTACTGACTGTACTGATAAAGAATGACTTTCCGAATCTTCTGAAGGGAGTGACATGTTATTTCCCTATGGGACTAGAGAAAAAAAACATTTGGAATTTACAGATAAGGACTGATAAATAATTATGGAAAACTAATTATCCCTCTTAGCATACAAAGACAAGAAGAGCATCCCAAAATTAGCCTCATATCTGGGATCAGCACATTGGAATGCAGGTGTCAGGGATTCATCACAGTCACTTCAGTCACCATCGGACACTCACCTGCCTTTAACACACCTATTCCAGTCATCCCCTTACCAAGTCAATAAACCATCCTGATTTGCACTTACCTGTTGTGTCTGGCCTTGCTTTGTGACAGCAGGTAGAAATTCACATGAAATAATTTAAAATAAACAATAACTAGTTAGTGGAAGGAAGACGTTATGAAATCTTTTACATAAACATAGCTGCAATTCCAAGGCTTCTGACCATAACCTGAACCCAGACCTGATCTAATGAAATCCAGACGGTTTCCAGGACCAGCAGGGTACAAAATCTACATTATTCCTATGCATTACATCTCCATGTTCCCATCACATATGTCGTAATATACTGGATGAAATACTACATTCACTGAGGATGGAAATTATAAAAGCTTTTTTTATGGTTCTTTTTTTTAAATCACAATATCACAATTAAATGTAAATAGATGTGAATTTTAAATAATTTCACTACATTGATTTGAGCTGATGTTGACATTGTTGTCATATCCCATCATTTCTAACATAACAAACTTTGTTTTGTATTTGTTTTGAATATTGTTTAAATTCTATTCTTTCTGTGTCTTTAATATCACCTTCAATTTTGTCTTTTTTTTTTTTAAATATGCCTTAAAACAGTTCCTTAATGATATCATCCTACAGGAAGTGACATCATATTGGAGGGAAAACAGCACAAATATTAGTAAGCATTTTCAATGGATCTGATGATTTCTGCAGTGTTTTGTGGTACTAGTTGGCTTTTGTCATTCTAAATTAGTCATCCTGTTTCATAAAATTATAGAAATGTGCAAGCAATTATTAAAAAATTGGTAAATAAAATCCATATCCAATCTAATTTATTAACATCAGCTCTTCAGTTTCATCCAGTTAATTTAGGACTTAATTTTTTATTTTATTTGTGTATCATTTTTTGTCATTGTGTAAAAAATGAAGTTACAATGAATAAGTGCAACATGTCTGAGGAATTAAAATAGCATATCTCTGAAAGTCTGGTTTATTCTTCTATATAAATACTTAAATTACAACACAAACTTTTTTGAAAAGTTAAAGAGTTAAAAAGGCACTGTATTACAGCAATGACCCCAGAACACAAAGACACAGAGCAAAAATAAATCCATTCTGAAAGACGTGTGGCCACTAAGGTTTAGTCAAAAAATGCTCCTACATACTTTAGAAACCTCAGCTATACAATACGCCTACTGTATTTATTATTCATCTAGCCAAGAATGTGACCCATGTAGATACTTTCCTCATCTGTATTTATTTGTGTTCAACATATATCCCAACTCCTTATTCTAAAATACAATGTTGTGTCCCCCTCTTGCAGAAGTGCATTCTGGGAACTGACAGCAGTCAGACCCTTTAATCAGTACGACTCCCACTCTGTGACCGCACACGCCCTGTAATAAACTGTGCATGCGCCGCCTATTCTCATGGAATAAATAGATGCGTTCTGGGGTAGTTCTTTCTGGACAGTTCTTTTCACCATACCACACACTGATTACAAGACGACATGCTTCCGGAAATGGCTAGTGGAATTCTTTTGGGAATAGAGTACTGACTCCCTTCATTAACCTCTATTATTTGAAACGGAAGTGCCTACACTAAAACAGTTTTCACTCAGAAATTGCTAGTAAATTTCATAATAATTGAATTATAGGCATAGTTCACACAAAAATTAAAATAATTTTTTTTACTCACCCTCATGTTGTTCCAAACCTGTATGAATTTCTTTCTTCTGTTGAAAAAAAAAAAAAAAAAAAGAGATATTTTAAAGAATGTTAGAAACTAAAAAGTTTCTAACTGACACTGACTGCCTGTCACGGGCAGGGTGTTCTAGAGATCAGGCAGGACAATGAAGATGACAAATACAAAGATATTTAATGACTTGACAACAGAAAATCCAGACAGGGTAGACATCAACATTCACAATAACCGCTAGAACTCAAATAGGCAGATAACGAGGGGCAGACAGGTGAGCACAATGAGGTGATTAACTAATAATGAGAACAGGAACAACCAAATAGGGACACAGAGGGAGAACCCACAATCAACAGTCCACAGGGGTGTGACAGATTTGCCCCCTCCCGGAAGGCGCATCCTCGCGCCGTGGAGACAGAGGGAGGGATGGAGGGGAACTTAGGAGGACAAAGGAGTGGATGTGGGATGGTGACAGGGGAAGGCAAAGGGCTGGCAGGCAGACATGACAGGTGGAGGCTCCGGCAGAGGACAGATATCTGGGAGGAGGCAGGCAGACAGAGACCAGGGGAGGACCCAGAGCAGGAGGAGCTTAGCAGGACCCAGGCCACAGCCATAACAGCGGCCCACGGTGGAGCCAACGGTGGGAGGAGCCATGGAGGAAGGATAGCTGCCGACTCCAGGGGGCCGACTAATGGCGGTGGAGCAGGTGGATCGCTTTGGATAAAACCTACAAATGTAAATCTGGTCACACTTTATTTTGAGATCCAATTCTCGCTATTAACAAACCATTAACTATGACTTTTGCCTCAATAAACTCAATAAATAGTTAGTAAGCTAGTTGTTAAGTTTAGGTATTGGATAGGTTTAGGGATGTAGAAAATGGGTTGTGCTTTAGAAGCACTAATAAACAGCCAATATGTTAATAGGCAGGTTAATAAGCAACTAGTTAATAGTAAGAATTGGTCCCTATACTAGTGTTATCATAAATTTAAATCTGACATCATGCATATGTTTTAAGCACCTATAGAACTCTATTCCAAAACCTACACTACAAAATAATAATAATAATATTTTTTTAAATAAAATAAAAAAACACCAATGACAATAAATTAAATTTACATGAGAAGCAACACTGCATAAGAATGAGGACTTGTTTTCAGATAAAAGATTTTTTATATTACTGTATTTTATTTTATCTTAACTGCACTGGCTGATTTTTGTACACTTGTTTTTAAAGTTGGTGTGAAACAAATTTAAATCATCTTTTCTTCTGTATTGTGGCGTATATTCGAAGCCAGACTTGACTTTGACCTAAAATAGTTGGGACATGTCTATCAGGAATTAATTGGAACACTGTCTTTTGCTAATTGCTGTGATCTCATATGATTGACAGTTTGCTGAAGGTGAGTTAAAATAACTTTAAGTGACTTGTTTATACTTACACACACACTCACACACACACACAAACTTGATTTAATGATTTTTAGATTAAAAAAAAAATGGAAATAAGACAAAAAGCTTGTTTTAATGATTTTCAGATTTTTTTTATAAAAATGGAAAATAAGACAAATATTTAAAAATACTCTAATGTTTTGCAATGTAATAAACTGCAATGCAGACAGTTGCCTTCTAAGGCAGCATCTAAACTGATCTGGAACCTCATAAGATACTGATTTGGAACGCTCTATATAACCAGCTATTCCGTGCACCACAAAAATAGTGCTTGTCACACCAAGCTCACTCGACTGTTAATTCATTTCCATTTGTTAGAATGTTGCTAACGGTGTGATACTGTGATACTCAAGCATAAAAATCCATAGCACACACAAATATTTTAATTCTATATATTAGTTTATGTGAATATACTGTTTTTAATTAGATTATACTACTGTTATTTTTAATATTTGTAATTTTTTTAGCATTAAATGAGGCAAACTTATGATCAACATTTCTCCTGCTTTAACCTCCATCTTGAAATAATTTTTTCAGTGTGCACATCTCAGTTCAGGATTCTGTTGTTTTTAAAGCATACATTCAATATTCCCTTACAAGTTGCCCATAATTAGGTATCTCATTCTTAGAAACAGCTTCACGCATATAATGTCTCTTCTGTCCAGGTAGGGAGCTCACTAAATATAGCATTTGGAACAGAGCTTATGCCAATCTTTCTCTCTCACACACACACACACCCACACAAGAACAGGACAGACTCGCTGCACCCCCTCCTAATCCTGTCAAACGTGAGCTCACTGCAGAGCACTATATGTTGCCAAGGAAACCTATTTTAGGTTGAGGGTGGCGAGAAGCTCCACAGAGGTTTACAGTGCAGCTGCAAAGAGAAACAACTTTTCTCTCTAAATAATAAAGAACATTCTATATGTTAATCTATCTATCTATCTATCTGTCTGTCTGTCTGTCTGTCTGTCTTTCTTTCTAGCAAGGTTGCATTTCACGCATGTTGTAATGGTGTCTGGTAAACGCTGAGCCAACAAATGAGGCAGAGATGCTGAAGTCAGCAGAAATAAATTGCAGAATGACAGAATAGAATGGGATCCAAAGAAGGCAAATGAATGTGAGAACTGTGATAGAAAGGAAAAACGTGTGAGAGAGAGTGCGAGAAGGGAGGTGGGGAGTGACAAGACGAACAGAGAGAGTGAGAGAGGGACGTTGTATTTCTTCTACTCTGTTTTGGAAGGGAAGGACTTTGACGTTCAGCAGCTGGGAAGCACAGTAGGAGAGACTCCACACTCCACATTCATTTTCCTCCTCCCTTGAGCGAGCGCTGTCAGTCTCGCCAGGAAATACTGCTGCAGCTCCAGCGGGTCGGGATTGCAGAAGACGAGAGAATTGGATTTCAACGCCGCCGTCTTCCCAGACAGGCAGGGACAGGTGCTGCAGGCGGAGAAAGGAGGAGCAAAGCAAAGCGGAGACATGCCGCAATGCTTCAGAGGAGGAATCCTGAAACAGCTGTCCAGCAGACGTCCTGCCTGTGAGAAGTAAACCCTCAAGGGCAGAAAGAGAGAGAGAGAGTGAGAGAGAAGACGAAAACGGCAACACGCTGCACCACCCAGAAGCTGACTAACAGTTTAGGTCAAGGCACCTCCGGAACGACAACCACACAGAGTGAAGAAAAGGGGGACATTCATCTGCAAAGACACAGGAGCAGGTAAAACTAGATACTGATGATTTTTTGGCAGGAATATGTGCATGATAACAAATGATTATTTAAATTACATGCAAATAGAATTTTCTTAAGGGTACGTTTCTTGAGTACAACCTTTAAAACTAAAGGTTCTTTATTGGCATCTGTACTGTAGTTCAATTAAGAGCCTTTAACATCAATGGAATCTTTCCATTCCACAAAAGGTTCTTTATAAACTCTTAAAAAGTAAAGTTCCAAAAGGGGGGTTTTGCAGCGATGCCATTGAAGAACCATTTTGGGTTCCCCAAAGAACCTTTCAGTGAACAGTTCTTAGTGTGAAGAACATTTTAATCATCTAAATAGGCTTTTTCCACTATAAACAACCTTTTGTCCAATGGAAACGTTGTTAAAAGTTCTTCATGGAACCATTAAAGCCAAAGAAGAACCTTTATTTTTAAGGCATTGTTGGCACTGCTGCAAAATCCCCCTGTTGAAACCTTCATTTTTAAGATTGTAGATGACATAAGACCATGTGGCTGCTATTTACTGGTTGGGCTTGTGAAACCTCTTTCCACTCATGCACATGGCTGTCATTACGACATGTGAGATTTTGTACTGCAGAATATGTCGCGCAAATTCCCACACACCACAAAACAAGCTCAAAGCAACCCGACACCTGGTTCCTCTCTGTTCTTCAAGCACATGCTCAACTGCTTGACCAGAAAAGAGCTTCTGAAATTCCTCAGATACATTCCTCTGTCCAACAGAACTTGGAAAGTCAACTCGACTCTTGGACGCAGGAAAGCCAAAGACAACAGCAGCTTGAGAACAGAAGCCTTGGAGGTGGATAGCAGGGTGTAAAAAGCATGAAGTTGAGGCGAAAGAGACCTCGCTCCACCCTGGTTCCTCCAAAAGCAGCAGCAGAGTGTAATTAAGGGTTGCTTTATGTAACACACTGGAAACCTCAAATTGGGCCGACTGTGGTATTTGTCTTTAATCATTTAGAACATTGTCCAACAGGGTCGTTTGTGGTCAGAGGAATTTGAAAAGATTGAAAGCTTAGGCCTAAAACACCCAAGAGAGGAGGAAAAACCAGAGCCACCCAAGAGAGGGAGAGCTTGACCGGCCCAGATGATCTAGCCATGCAAGCTCTGGGATATTGCACCTGTAAAAAGAATAGCCAAAAACATCCAAATGATGCAGATGTGCTTTAAATACAGCATCAGCAGCAACAGCAACTTCTTAGACGGGACCAGGTGGTCGGGTTTTTAGCCAAAAAAGGCTATGGCTAAAATAGGTCAGAGGGAGAATCAAAATTGGCGCAGTTGCAGGGCTGGAGAGAGTCTTAACACATTGCTGTGTACAGTGGTAATGGCATCATTGCACTTGTTTAGATCACTGCTCCCACTTGCTCTAATAATAATGTGACCCACATACTCACACGTGAGTTATTTCCTGAGTGCCAGCAGCATGCAATGATATCTGTCTTCGGACAGATCTGTCTTCTGTAGCCCCTGCTCTCACCTCTCACCACATTTGGACTCTTTTTTGCTCCATTGTTCTTTCTTTTAATTTTGCCATTTTGTCTCTTTCCATCTTGTTCAGTCTCATTCCGGTGCTTTGAGTCTTATATCACATTTGGTCATATTCATTCTCAATTATTCTGCCCAGTTCAGTCTCAATCTGACTTGTTCAACAGCATTCAGTCCATTTTCCTCTCATTTAGTCTCATTCAGTGACATACTGTCTCATTTTTTTTTCTTATTCAGTCTCATTCCATCTCATTAATTCCATCTAGTTCAGTCTTAAAGGCATAGTCCACCAAAAAATGAAAATTCTGTCATCATTTTTTCACCTTCAAAACCGTATGGCTTACTTTCTTCTGTATTCAGTCTCATTTATTCTGGCTTGTTCAATGACATTCAGTCAACTTTCTTCTTATTTGGCAACTTTCAGTCTCATTTTTTCCTCATTCAGTCTGTTTAGTTCAGATATGGATACTCCATCCAAAAAGGAATATTCTGTCATTATTTGCTCGCCTTCGTGTTCCAAACAAATTACTTTCTTCTGTGGAACATATATATATTGAGAAAAATGGGCTTCAGTGTCGTTTGCTTCCCAAAATATCTTGTGTTTTGCATAAGAAAGGAATGCATACACGTTGGAAACGATATGAAGATGAGTAAATTATCACAGAATTTTAATTTTTGGTGGACTCTCTACATATTCTGTTTCAATATGTCTCATTTATTCTGTCAAGTTCAGTCTCAGTCTGGTTTGTTCAATGACATCGTGTCTATTTTTTTCTAATTTTGGCACCTCAGTTTCATTTTTTTTTTCTTATTCAGTCTCATTCTTTCTCAGTAATTCCATTTAGTTCAATCTTAAAGGGATAGTCCACCCAAAAATGAATATTCTATTATTTGCTCACCGATTCAGTCAACATTCATGATTGAATGTTAGTCAATGGACTCAATGTTGTTTCATTCCCAGCATTCTTCAAAATATCTTTTATGTCTGTCGTGCAGAAGAAAGACATGAGGGCAAGTGACAGAATTTTAATATTTGTTAGGAATCTCCATTTAAGCTACCTTATTCTTTCTCATTATGCCTTAGTCTTAATTTATGTCCATTTTGTCTCTTTGCTGGATGGAGCTCAGGCTTCGGCTTATTCGGTCTGCCAGAAGGGAGACACGCTGCCAGCCTGCTGACACGCACTTCTGAGGGGTGTGTGATGATACGGTCCCCCAGGGAAAGGGGGCAGACAGATCCATCTCGACATTCTACAAGGGCGTCAGGGCACTTGGAAGTGCAACATTTACCCCTGGACTCATTCCAGATCTAAAATGAAGGCAGGATATGGCCCTGAGATAAAGCCATATCAAGAGGGTGTGAGAGGCAGCTGCCCTACTTCTAAACCTCAGCGGCTGGCTGTTGCATTGAATCGCATTGTTTGTTATTGTTCAACAAGTCATGGCATTGAACAATTTATTCCAAGACATCTCATACCTGCTGGGGTTTTAGGTGAAGACTAACCATAGTTTTAACCTTAAACCCTAACCCTTTAACCTACACTAAGTATTATTTGGGCTTCCTTTGAGATTTATTTCACACCTGCTTGCTTTGATCATGCCATGACAGAAGGATTTATGTGAACTTTTTCATCAGTGTAAACAAACAAGCGAATTTCTAGATGCTGCTGTTTAATGTAACTGCAACAAAACCTTTAAGATTAAAGTCAAAGGCGGTTCAGTGTTAATTTAATATTATTTATATACTATGATAGTATTTATTAATAAATTGTATTTGCTTTTATTCTTATATTATCAGTGTAAATTTGAAATTTAGTTTACGTTTTAATTCTTATGAATTTATCTCTTATATTAGCTATATTTCTTTATTTTTATTAATATTATATTATATTGTTATTTTAATAATAATATAATACATTATAATTATTATAATTATAATAATAATAATTATTATTATTATTTGTTACTTGAAATAAACTTTATCTGAAAAAATATAAAACAATAAATATAAAATTAAAATTAGTCAGCGAGTTATTCATGTAGTTTATCTTGATGCACTGAAATCACTACAACCAAAACTGAAATAAAAATAATAAAAACTATATAGACATATTTAAAAAAAAAACTGATAATGATTAAACTAATAATGACAGAAACACACAACACAATTACTAAAACTTAGCAATAATAACACTGGTTTGATTTGAAGAATAAAGTACAGAGATCTGGTTACAAGATATGGTTTTACAAAAAATATATATATATGACAAAGTAGCAAAGTGAAGGCATATTTGGGGACAATCACAGCTCTGATACCAGAAGCAATGCAGCATTCCTTCTGCACACACACACACACACACACATTTTCCTCTATCACCGACACACTCATGCAGCCACACATTCTTGAGCCATCCCGATGATGCTTGTCACATCTAAAAATAGTTTTCAGTTCACTGAGGTTTATTTGTGTTTCACTGAATCAGTGTCCAAAAATGCTTTTACAGCCCTATGAACTCACAAGGTGACCTCTGAGCTGGTGCAAAAAGACGCGCATAAGAAAACACAAAGACTGTAAGACGACCAGAATAATTCTATTCATCTATACTCAAACAGACTAGCCTACATCATTGTCAAGGACTGTACTGCACCCACTTTCATGGTACTCCTGTTGTTTATCAGCTGTGTGATTTGTTAGGACGTTACCACAGGGGAGTCGTGTATTCCTAGGAAATGTAATTTCTAGTGTTTTGTAAACAGTGTCCTCCCCGGCTGTGGATCAGTGAGCTGTGACATCGTTCAGACTGTCATTTTAAGTACTGTGGTGGCTCCATGTTATCAGATGGTAATGCCATGGTATTTTATTATTCAATGGCCTCACACCGTATTTGGACACAGATGGTACTTGGTTTGATATTGCAGTATAGTTACACATCGGTGTGCGTTATTTTTCTAATAATTCAACAGTTTTTCCTGTTATTCCACTTATACTACCACACTTGTGTTACCACACCTCAAGACAATGGGCCTCATTCATGAAACATTTGTAAATATAGGAGTCAATTCTGAGTAGTTTGCGCGTAAAACAGACCTTCCTGAAAACTCTCCTCCGGATTCACAAACGCTTCGTAAACGTCCGATTTGATTGTTAAAACATGTGTATGTTAATGAATTCCAATAATTCGTAAATAGGGTGCTCGTGCATGCTCATTCACAATTAGCATAATCCCCGCCTATGAATTACAGCTACGCAAATTGCGTGTCCAGGAACGCAGTGGAATATTCTGGACTCCTTTCTCAGTTTTGGCTCCAGTATATTGCATAAATGCAAAAAAGTCTAATAGGCCATATGCCTAACAATAAATATTCAATAATGTGTGTCCACCAAAGCGTTTTTAGCCAGCTGAAAAAATGTCAGGTGCTCTTCTGAAAACGGCCAGCTGGTGGCGCTTGAAAATGCTTTGGTGGCACAGCATTTTTCCAGCTGAGACACTTTGGTTGCTATGATGTGGAATATCCACGGCAGTAACGTATTACTAGTATCTCATTTTGAAGAATATTACTGAATATAAAAATGCAGTAACCAGCAATATTAACTTCTCTATTGTTGTTCAGTTGTTGTAAGTAGGATGATTGGTCGATGTAGTAGGCTATTTGTCCCGCCCCTCCTCCATTGATTCGATGGCTGGGTAAAAAGTGACAGTGACAAGCGCTGAGTTTTACCCAAAGCTAAACAGTTTATCAACTCTCAGCTATAAAAAAAAAAAACAGAGCAATCGAGCTTGTAAAATATTATGATTATCAGTGCATCAAAATTCAGTGTCATCAGTTTGCCAAAAAGAACACAGAACATTTTACGCACCATTTACACATGGTAGGGAGCAGGTGTACATTTCTATACCAACTAACATTTTGAAAATATACGAACACTTTCATGAATCCGAAAATTTCTGTCAGAACAGCTTTACGAAGATTTACACAAAAATCAGTTCTGCTCGTGTTTCATGAATGAGGCCCATTGTTCAGATGATGTATTTGAAGATATCTGTCAGGTTTTTGTCCTTAAAATGCTCTTGTGTGTAGGACTATTTTCTTACGCATATCATCCCAAGCCTCCGTTGCTATTTCCAAAATGATTATAGAGCTAATAACGGAGGCTTGAGCCAATGATAATTCAGTTATTAGGGAGGGAGAGATTCATTGTAGCTGTGTGATTGAGGCACATGTGCATTACCTGAGTCTGTGCGTCTCTCAACAGTGTTTCAGCAGCAGTGTCTCTACTAAGAGCAAAACTGTAAGTTTAACTGCTTCAAGAACAGCAGTGTTAGCACCTTTATACTGAAAAATGTTTAAACTATTTTATTGATAAAGTCACAGTGCAGCGCTGACAACAAGTGTGTGTCTATACTGTATGTGTGTGCAGTAGTAGCAGGAGAAAGAAAGTGTCCAAGTTTCCATTGATAATATAAAGTAATTTTGTGGAAAAAATGTGGAAAGAGTTTGTCATTTTGATCGTATTATTTGTTATATTTATTTGCCTGGTCTTTTGCTGTTGCTGACTGTAAGAACCCTTGAAATAACTGAAATAATTTGGTTATGGACATGTAATGCGGTCAAGACCTGCCTGGAACTACTTTAGCCATGTGTATCCTGGAAAATAATTACATACCTTAGAACATTTGTCAACCAATCAGATTCAAGCACTCAACAGCCCTGAAGTAGAAAGACATATAAACATATTTGTATTCGGTGTTGGGAAGGTTACATTGGAAATGTAATAGGTTACAGATCACCCTATTTAAATGTAATAATTAGTGTAACTATTTCAATTTCTATATTAAACTTATGTAACTGATTACTTTTTATTACTTTGATTACTTGATTACTTTTCTAAAATTCTAAAAAAAAAAATTC
This sequence comes from Sinocyclocheilus anshuiensis, assembly GCF_001515605.1. Taxonomy (NCBI): domain Eukaryota; kingdom Metazoa; phylum Chordata; class Actinopteri; order Cypriniformes; family Cyprinidae; genus Sinocyclocheilus; species Sinocyclocheilus anshuiensis. Next base: position 155,544 of record NW_015552593.1, on the reverse strand, counting down.
AACTCTTAATCATTTTTTAAACATTTAAGTCAGGCAGTGTTAACCTTACAGTAGTACTCAACACTAATTACTTTAATTTCAAAGCACAGCCACCACATACAGATTTAAAGTCATAATAAGAAATAGTAAATATTAATACAAGAAATATTTAGATGTACCCCCCTTTGTAATCCTTAACATTTTCATAAGTAACTGTAATTACGCATTTTTTCTCAGTAACTGTAATCGATTACAGTTACATTTATTTTGTAATTAAATTATGTAACGCCATTACATGTAACTAGTTACTCCCCAACACTGTCTGTATTTGTATTCTTTTAACATATTGATTTGCATATTTACATCATATTCCAAGGCAAATGAATATATATGTAACATTTGAAATAATGCAAATAGAATAATAAAAAAGGAAATCTCTTATGGTTACCAAGGCTACATTTTTTTAAATACAGTAATATTGTGAAATATTATCACAATTTAAAATAATTGTTTTCATTACTCCAGCCTTCAGTGTCACATGATCCTTCAGCAATCATTACAAGAAAAATATCAAGTATTCCAAAAGTTTGAAGTAAGTTTGGAATATGGTGCATATTTACATTTTCACAAAAGGTTCTCTCTTGAAATGAAAATGGCCCCAGGTCTCAAACGGTTTAGTGCAGAGGGTCTTAAAGGAGCGAGAGGATGTTGGGCTCTGCTGCAGAGGGAATGTGGATGTTTTTTCAGTCATACATATTTGGCTAGCTGTGGCTGAGTCGCTGCTTTAGTGATTGTTTGCAGTCTGTCAGTGAGGGTCAGTGTTTAAAGGCCTCTCAAAAGGAAATATGTCCATAAATGGGCAAGAAGTCTCTCTCCCTCTTATGATCTGTGGTTATCCTTCTCTCTCTCTCTCCTATCTGTCTATTTCTGCCCTCCTCTCTCTAAAGCCACTCTAAATCTGAAATCTGTCAATTTCTACTTTATCTCTAGAAATCCTTTCTTTATCTTTAAAGCTTCTTGACTCATGTGGTGTTAATTAAAACATGTAAACATACATACAGTCATTTTGAAATGAATAACAACTGATGTTCTCATTATTCTTGTTTTACAACAAAATAATTGTTATTGTATTAACTTGAGTTAGCTTTTTTTCAAAATCCCTAATGTGATTTTTTTTGAATGTAGCACCTATCTGTCTGTCTGTCTATGTATCTATCTATCATCTATCTATCATCTATCTGTCTGTAGCATCTCCAAAAGACGTTTCAGACCGTGTTAAATATTTTCTTTGATCTCTCTTTGTACGTGCTTAAGAAACGTGACATTTACTTTAACATTTAAAAGAATTTCAGTATTGGATTTATGAACACAACAAAGGTTTTTGATGCTGAGTACAAAGAAAACTAAATTATTTCTCCATCCATCCAGGTAAAGGACATTAATCCAAACATTCGAGCTGGATTATCTTCAGTGAAGATTGAGGACGCATTTAAAACAGCTGCTCTCTGAGAATGTAACCCCTGCACTTCTCCTTTGCGAGACTCCAGCAAGTTTATCGCACAACCGAGGAGATTTGAACTTCCAGAGTGTTCCCCGTTCCTCTCCATAACCGCTGGACTCTATTGCAGGGATGCCTGCCAAAACGCCCATCTACCTGAAATCCAACTACAGTAAGAAGGGAAAGAAATGCCGTCTGAGGGACATTTTATCCCCAGATATGATCAGTCCGCCTCTTGGGGACTTTCGACACACTATCCACATCGGAAAGGGCGGCGAGTGCGATGCCTTCGGTGACATGTCGTTCCTGCAAGGAAATTTTGAGCTTCTACCAGGGAAAGGTGGTTGTATTCGACCTCAATATGGCATCCATGGGGAGTTCACGAGAGCTAATAGCGCCTCCGATGCGTCTTGTGTCGAAACTCCATCGCCGGTCCTGAAGAACGCAATCTCACTCCCAACCATCGGGGGCAGCCAAGCACTGACTCTACCTTTGATTTCCACCACCGTGTTTCCCATGACCCAGGATCGCCTGTCTGAGCCATCTACTCCTCCAGCCGGTTCTGAAGATCTGGAAATCCTGCAGATGGAGACCCTGCTTCAGTCCATCAGTGCCTTCAGGAGCGACCCCAGCCCCGTCCCAGAGGAGGACGAACCTTCGATCGACCGCACTGAGACGCCTGAGAAATCACTTGCAAAGAAGAAGATACACAGCAGTGAAAATGAGCTTGAAACATTTTTGTCCGTCTTTGTTAACGGGAACGCTGATGCCAATGGGAACTTTAACAATGGCAACAATGGTGATTCGGTCTTTGAGTATGAACAGGAGATGTTCGGCATCAAGGGTGACTGGGCGGACAGAGATAGCGGTGTTGAAGAGGGTCGTCTATGCGATTCGGACTTTGAAATCTCCAAAAGCAAAAGCCACTCGCAGGAGTCGCTCACTCAAATCACGGGATCCCTTTTCTCTCTCGAACTCGACTTGGGCCCATCCATTTTGGATGATGTACTCAATATCATGAATAAGCCAGTGTCTTAGAAAGTTACTTTTACTGAGAACTAAAAGGGAATCTATTTGTCTTGAGCCCATAAACATGACATGGCAATACTGAACCGATGAGGCTGAACTTTCTTTCCCAGAGTGTCTTTAGTTTTGGAGTGTCTTGCACACCTTGTTTTGCAAAAGTAATGCGATTGACACACAGCCGCTGTGCCTTTTAAGTTAAATTTAAGCATGCATAGATTCTGATGTTGTACATGCAGATCAAATGAGGCTTTTTCTGTGTTCTGTTGTTCATCCACAACATCATACAAAAGTCTGTGGGATAATGTGAACATTTCTGCAAACATATACGATGTTCCCATCACAACGTCCTTCACGCACAGATATATTTAGACTGACAGTTTCATTAACCACACTACCAAATTTTAAAGACATATACCTACAGCATATATGCTTTCAAGTTGTGAAGCTAGATCTGAAATAAATAAATGAATAAACAACTCTCTTATTTAGTTTATTATTTTGTTTGATTGGTTTTTCTTTTTTGTTATTTCAGAATTGGGATGGCTGGGACTAGTTGTCACAAAGAGTATATACTGCATTGAAGGTCGAACGTTCAAAAATATCAGTGGTTTTTGTATATTATTTTGTGCTTTATAAATGTTTTACTGTTTAAATCTTGCTATAAAGCCTATAACAGGTTATTTAATGGCAGGTTCCCATTGTGACAACTTGCCCCATACAGCTAGAGAACATGACCTACCATTGGGGCATGTTGTCACAAAAGGCTAGCATGTGTTAATTGAAGATATATAGCACAGAAACTGACTTTCAGCAATAAACCTATCATTAGAAATTTTCACTGAAGTAAAAACTTGCCCCAGTTTACCATACTGAGTGATCCCTTTGTGAAGTTCGATGTGTGTCAGTTCATTGTTAAATTATAAAACCAGTCAGATACTGCAGCAGATGAGCATGTAACAGTAGGTGGACAGTAAAAAATGAGGGAGATGGAGAAAACAAAGATAAATTGACTTGTCTTGTTAGCATCTTGCATTCCTCAGATTGTGTCCTGTAGTAGGAGTGGATGTGGGTGAGATTGTGTCTAAAAGGAGATGCCAGTACTATTCGTTTGTGTCTTGTTGGGACAGAGAGAGAGCAGCCTGTAGCATTCTCAGCATTCCTATAAGAAAACAAAGAGCACGGCCATAAATAAAGCCATTGGACTGAGGCAGAGGGTCATGCTCTACATGAAGTCAGGCAGTGTTAACCTTACAGTAGTACTCAACACTAATTACTTTAATTTCAAAGCACAGCCACCACATACAGATTTAAAGTCATAATAAGAAATAGTAAATATTAATACAAGAAATATTTAGATGTACCCCCCTTTGTAATCCTTAACATTTTCATAAGTAACTGTAATTACGCATTTTTTCTCAGTAACTGTAATCGATTACAGTTACATTTATTTTGTAATTAAATTATGTAACGCCATTACATGTAACTAGTTACTCCCCAACACTGTCTGTATTTGTATTCTTTTAACATATTGATTTGCATATTTACATCATATTCCAAGGCAAATGAATATATATGTAACATTTGAAATAATGCAAATAGAATAATAAAAAAGGAAATCTCTTATGGTTACCAAGGCTACATTTTTTTAAATACAGTAATATTGTGAAATATTATCACAATTTAAAATAATTGTTTTCATTACTCCAGCCTTCAGTGTCACATGATCCTTCAGCAATCATTACAAGAAAAATATCAAGTATTCCAAAAGTTTGAAGTAAGTTTGGAATATGGTGCATATTTACATTTTCACAAAAGGTTCTCTCTTGAAATGAAAATGGCCCCAGGTCTCAAACGGTTTAGTGCAGAGGGTCTTAAAGGAGCGAGAGGATGTTGGGCTCTGCTGCAGAGGGAATGTGGATGTTTTTTCAGTCATACATATTTGGCTAGCTGTGGCTGAGTCGCTGCTTTAGTGATTGTTTGCAGTCTGTCAGTGAGGGTCAGTGTTTAAAGGCCTCTCAAAAGGAAATATGTCCATAAATGGGCAAGAAGTCTCCTGTCTATTTCTGCCCTCCTCTCTCTAAAGCCACTCTAAATCTGAAATCTGTCAATTTCTACTTTATCTCTAGAAATCCTTTCTTTATCTTTAAAGCTTCTTGACTCATGTGGTGTTAATTAAAACATGTAAACATACATACAGTCATTTTGAAATGAATAACAACTGATGTTCTCATTATTCTTGTTTTACAACAAAATAATTGTTATTGTATTAACTTGAGTTAGCTTTTTTTCAAAATCCCTAATGTGATTTTTTTTGAATGTAGCACCTATCTGTCTGTCTGTCTATGTATCTATCTATCATCTATCTATCATCTATCTGTCTGTAGCATCTCCAAAAGACGTTTCAGACCGTGTTAAATATTTTCTTTGATCTCTCTTTGTACGTGCTTAAGAAACGTGACATTTACTTTAACATTTAAAAGAATTTCAGTATTGGATTTATGAACACAACAAAGGTTTTTGATGCTGAGTACAAAGAAAACTAAATTATTTCTCCATCCATCCAGGTAAAGGACATTAATCCAAACATTCGAGCTGGATTATCTTCAGTGAAGATTGAGGACGCATTTAAAACAGCTGCTCTCTGAGAATGTAACCCCTGCACTTCTACTTTGTGAGACTCCAGCAAGTTTATCGCACAGCCGAGGAGATCTGAACTTCCAGGGCGTTCCCCGTTCCTCTCCATACCCGCTGGACTCTATAGCAGGGATGCCTGCCAAAACGCCCATCTACCTGAAATCCAACTACAGTAAGAAGGGAAAGAAATGCCGTCTGAGGGACATTTTATCCCCAGATATGATCAGTCCGCCTCTTGGGGACTTTCGACACACTATCCACATCGGAAAGGGCGGCGAGTGCGATGCCTTCGGTGACATGTCGTTCCTGCAAGGAAATTTTGAGCTTCTACCAGGGAAAGGTGGTTGTATTCGACCTCAATATGGCATCCATGGGGAGTTCACGAGAGCTAATAGCGCCTCCGATGCGTCTTGTGTCGAAACTCCATCGCCGGTCCTGAAGAACGCAATCTCACTCCCAACCATCGGGGGCAGCCAAGCACTGACTCTACCTTTGATTTCCACCACCGTGTTTCCCATGACCCAGGATCGCCTGTCTGAGCCATCTACTCCTCCAGCCGGTTCTGAAGATCTGGAAATCCTGCAGATGGAGACCCTGCTTCAGTCCATCAGTGCCTTCAGGAGCGACCCCAGCCCCGTCCCAGAGGAGGACGAACCTTCGATCGACCGCACTGAGACGCCTGAGAAATCACTTGCAAAGAAGAAGATACACAGCAGTGAAAATGAGCTTGAAACATTTTTGTCCGTCTTTGTTAACGGGAACGCTGATGCCAATGGGAACTTTAACAATGGCAACAATGGTGATTCGGTCTTTGAGTATGAACAGGAGATGTTCGGCATCAAGGGTGACTGGGCGGACAGAGATAGCGGTGTTGAAGAGGGTCGTCTATGCGATTCGGACTTTGAAATCTCCAAAAGCAAAAGCCACTCGCAGGAGTCGCTCACTCAAATCACAGGATCCCTTTTCTCTCTCGAACTCGACTTGGGCCCATCCATTTTGGATGATGTACTCAATATCATGAATAAGCCAGTGTCTTAGAAAGTTACTTTTACTGAGAACTAAAAGGGAATCTATTTGTCTTGAGCCCATAAACATGACATGGCAATACTGAACCGATGAGGCTGAACTTTCTTTCCCAGAGTGTCTTTAGTTTTGGAGTGTCTTGCACACCTTGTTTTGCAAAAGTAATGCGATTGACACACAGCCGCTGTGCCTTTTAAGTTAAATTTAAGCATGCATAGATTCTGATGTTGTACATGCAGATCAAATGAGGCTTTTTCTGTGTTCTGTTGTTCATCCACAACATCATACAAAAGTCTGTGGGATAATGTGAACATTTCTGCAAACATATACGATGTTCCCATCACAACGTCCTTCACGCACAGATATATTTAGACTGACAGTTTCATTAACCACACTACCAAATTTTAAAGACATATACCTACAGCATATATGCTTTCAAGTTGTGAAGCTAGATCTGAAATAAATAAATGAATAAACAACTCTCTTATTTAGTTTATTATTTTGTTTGATTGGTTTTTCTTTTTTGTTATTTCAGAATTGGGATGGCTGGGACTAGTTGTCACAAAGAGTATATACTGCATTGAAGGTCGAACGTTCAAAAATATCAGTGGTTTTTGTATATTATTTTGTGCTTTATAAATGTTTTACTGTTTAAATCTTGCTATAAAGCCTATAACAGGTTATTTAATGGCAGGTTCCCATTGTGACAACTTGCCCCATACAGCTAGAGAACATGACCTACCATTGGGGCATGTTGTCACAAAAGGCTAGCATGTGTTAATTGAAGATATATAGCACAGAAACTGACTTTCAGCAATAAACCTATCATTAGAAATTTTCACTGAAGTAAAAACTTGCCCCAGTTTACCATACTGAGTGATCCCTTTGTGAAGTTCGATGTGTGTCAGTTCATTGTTAAATTATAAAACCAGTCAGATACTGCAGCAGATGAGCATGTAACAGTAGGTGGACAGTAAAAAATGAGGGAGATGGAGAAAACAAAGATAAATTGACTTGTCTTGTTAGCATCTTGCATTCCTCAGATTGTGTCCTGTAGTAGGAGTGGATGTGGGTGAGATTGTGTCTAAAAGGAGATGCCAGTACTATTCGTTTGTGTCTTGTTGGGACAGAGAGAGAGCAGCCTGTAGCATTCTCAGCATTCCTATAAGAAAACAAAGAGCACGGCCATAAATAAAGCCATTGGACTGAGGCAGAGGGTCATGCTCTACATGGTCGTAAAAGCTAATAGCCTGAAGACAAACTTTGTCCTGTACAAGGAGATCTGACTGCTGCAGTGTCTTGGCGACGCAGAGGTTTGTTTGCAGCAATACTGAAGAGTCTGAGTCTAAGTGCCAGACAGCTGCAACATAATTCAGCTTTGTCCTAGAAAAATTATGCTTTTTCATTCAGGTTTCAAACTTTCCATGGAATCTGCTTCTGCAGAAGTCCACAGAAATTGAGCAACTGTCCTTAAGAAAGCTGTACTAATTTTCTGCTCTCTAAAGGTGAAAGTGTGTCACACTAGTGGCACCATATGGAATTGCAAAAAGAATGGCTTGTTTCGAAATAGCATACTAGTATCCTACTCTTTCTATTTCTGCCAAATAAAGATTTTACAAAATCAACAACTGACTGTTTTCAAACAGGTTTCCTGAACACTTCCATTGTTTGCCATTGGTTAAAAAACATAGTCATGCCCCCAAACACTGAATTCATCAGCCTCTTCGTTCATGCTGCATCCCTGTGTTACTAATGTGCTAACTTGTTGGTTGGTTGATTATTTTTCATTGGTCCATGGTTATATGCGCTTAGATGATACACTACTACTGGTCAAAAGTTTGGAATCATTAAGAGTTTTTCATGTTTTCTTAAGACGTCTCCTACACTCACTAAGGTTGCATTTCATCAAAATACAGAAAAAGTAATATTGTGAAATATTTTCACAGTTTTAAATAACTGTTTTCTTTTTGAATATATTTTGAAATGTATTTATTCCTGTGATGCATATCTGAATTTTTAGTATCATTACTCCAGTCTTCAGTGTCACATGATCCTTCAGAAATCATTCTAATATGCTGATTTGCTGCTCAAGAAATATCTCTTATTATTTATCATCATCAATGTTGAAAACAGCTGTGCTGCTTAATATTTTTTAAAGTTGTGGGTAAGTGAGATTAAAAAAAATACTTTTATTCAGCAAGAATGCATTAAATTAACAAAATGTGATAGTAAAGACATTTATAATGTTACAACAGATTTCTATTTCAAATGAATGCTGTTCTTGTCAACTTTCTATTCATTAAAGAAGCTTGGAAAAATGTATCATGGTTTCCACAAAAAAAAAAAAAATGTTTTCGACATTGATAATAATAAGAAATGTTTCTTCAGCAGCAAATCAGCATATTAGAATGATTCCTTAAGGATCGTGTGACACTGAAGACATAAAACATCATAATTATTCCAAACATTGAAGCATTTATTTATTTCTGTGTGCAATTCAACCTCCACTGTTACAGAGAAATGCACATTTTATCTCTAAAAAGAGAGACCTTTTCTCTGACTGGACTGGAAACCACTGGAAATTTCCACGAAGACCTGTAATGCTCATGCTTTAGGCAGAAACATTACAGTTGAAGTCATCCACCTTTGAGTTTGTACTTGAGTGGAAACGTTTTTACCCAAGGTAAACACAACTCTGGAACCTGTGATGTGCCGTTAGGTAAATTACTGTATTTACTAGCACTCAGTCAAACAGCAAGTTATCATGAAGTTTCTACTTAGGGTGTAGCAGTTGCTCAATATACATTTCATTATATACTTTCCGAAATGTAAAGATGGCATCATACTTTTTTTGGCACATACAAAGACATTTATATTTTAAAACACCGTAATTTGCAGTGTAGAATTTCAAAGTAAGCATTCACTTATGTAACTGTAATCAATGTAAACTAGCACACATCTCAGTGGGAGAGCTGGGATATATTGTGTCATGTTGCATAACTTTCGTTTCAAGTAAGGCCATGCAAAAATTTTCATTTTCAACAGGGTTTCTTGTGCCTCTAGCTTACTTCTATTGACTTTTGTTCTACTTTCAAAAAAGGACAAAAAAGGACTTCAGATAATGGTGATAACACAGCCATAAAAGTCGTACGCCCCACAGTTTTAAGATTAAATGTGAGAAGGTGAAAATGTCATAGGTTTCTACTTTTAGCTAGACCGCATAACAGCCAAGCTTGAGATCCTCATTTTAGTAATTCTACAAACTGTACAAAAAAAAATATTAAACCTCAAAAGTAAGCATTACAAAATGTTCTCACATTTCTCGCATCTCTGTAAAATGTCTCACTATCACTCAGTTCTGCTGTTTGAGTCTGCTTGAGTCTCTTATTTTCTTTTGCACGTCACACACACCTCAGAGAGTTTAATCCAAGCAAATATACCAGGAGATAATGAAAAGCATCTCAGAAAGATCATTTTCCTCCATAACTGTTTTTTATGTCTTCTGTTATTAGTACATATGCTCACCAAGGCTGAATTACAGTAAAAACAGTAGTATCGTGAAGTATTAAGAACTGTTATCTAATTGCATATATTTTAAAATGTATTTTATTCCTGTAATGCAAAGTTGAATTTTTAGCATCAATTCTCCAGGCTTCAGTGTCACATGATCCTTCAGAAATCATTCTAATATGCTGATTTGCTGCTCAAGAAATATTTATTGAAAACAGTTGTGCTGCTTAATATTTTTTGAAAACAGTGATGCATATTTTTTATTAATGTATAATATTTTTAATTCAAGTTTT
>NW_015552593.1:110149-145323 GCF_001515605.1 Sinocyclocheilus anshuiensis | reverse complement strand
GGCTTCAGTGTCACATGATCCTTCAGAAATCATTCTAATATGCTGATTTGCTGCTCAATAAATATTTATTGAAAACAGTTGTGCTGCTTAATATTTTTTGAAAACAGTGATGCATATTTTTTATTAATTTATAATATTTTTAATTCAAGTTTTACTTTTGGTACACTTTCTAATTTATCGACAGAGCGTTTCCAACTCGTGATCGTGCCAAACACTACACTGTATGAAGCACAAACACAGCAAACCTCTATTTCCTGGAATAATGTGAGACTGTCAGACTCTTGATAAATATACTTTGGCTCATGATACGGAGGTGCCAAAGCAAGCATAATTCAAACTGAAGGATTTTCCACCTGGTCCAGAGCAGCGCTCGCTATAAAGCCACCAGTGTCTCTGACATGAAGGTGTTACACAGGGGAAACCTCTCATACAGCAGTTCTCTGCTCCTGGTGTGGAAGCAAATAAAAAGACAGAATGTGCTGTTGGCTCTTTTACACTGACAGGAAGTGTTTTGAAACAGGGCCATATTTGAAAGAATGAATGCAATTTCCTTTCCGTAGCAACAAATGAGATGCATTTTAAAACAGGGAAAGGTTTGGAATGATGTTAGTCGATGTCTGGATAATGTTCCGGTTACAGGAAGGACACGCTGGCTGTGTGTTGTTATGATGGAGAGAGAAGACTGGAATTAAATACATAGTCACATATAGTTCAGCTAAATTACTACATCCAAACTCACTTTTAAGGTAAGTCAGTTTATAACATTACAAAAGATTTCTATTTCAAATAAAAGCTGTTCTTTTGGACTTTCTACTCATTAAAGAATCCTGAAATTGTTTTGCATGCTTTCCACAAAAATAAAAAGCAGCATAACTGTTTTTAGCATTCATAATAATAGCAAGTATTTCTGAAGGATCATGTGACACTGAAGACTGTAGTAATGATGGTGAAAATTCAGCTTTTAATGATAAATACATTTTATTTAAAATATATTCAAGCAGAAAAACTGTAATAATGTTTTACTGTTTTTACTGTATTTTATATGAAATAAATGCAGCCTTGGTAAACATACACTCAAAAACATTTAAAATTTGACCAACTTTTGAATGGTAGTGTACAATTATTATTCTAGCGACTTGAATGATTTCTGAAAAATTCCACACTGTTTAAAAAAAAAACATAGAAGTGGAGTGTGAAATGATGTGTGGAACACATTTTAAACATTTACTGATGTTTGTTGACTGTTTCCTTGGAATCAAGGTCTGTATCTCTGTCACATGGCAGCGGTTTTGAGGATAGGTCAAAGGTCACAGGCCTACAGGCTGAAGAAGAGGCACATCCGACAGCATGAAACAGACCAGACGACACTGGAGCCTGAACCCCCCACCGATTCTTCTATGCAGGAATGTTTTCTCGTCTCTCCATTATAACTGATGCCTTCTCTCTCTATTAGTGTTCCTCTCTCTAGTTTAATAAGCTGTAAATGGTTTGTTATACAGTCACGTTTTGGATCGGCTGCCAGTGTGTCTCTTTATGTTTTGTTTAGAAGAGTTTCAGCCACTTTAATAATCCTGAGCTGAGGTCATGAACTACACAACGAAATAGACCCATTTAAGGCAGAACTCCTTCCTCAAACACACCTTCAGGACACAAGACGTAAGTCATTCATAGAAGACAATATTATGGGGAAAGAGTTTGTCTAAGAGTATTATACCTGCATTGTATGTTCAGAACTATTTTTCTCCTTCATGCTTAGGGAGGAACAAGCATTTGGTAATGTAACTTTCATTTTTCATGTTATTTGCAATATGAGTCAAAATGCAACTGGGACTAAGAATATGTTTTACAAGACAGTTGAAGATCCAAACATTTAATATTTGAACACATGAGCCCTCTGTGGGTTTAATATGGTATTACACCAGCATCAGAATTTAACAGTCTCTTCATTGCAAATTTTAAGGCTTTTTATATTTTAATTAGAAGTAAAAAAAAAAAAAAAAAAAAAGGGGGGGATCCCATTGGATGTCTCTTTAATAAAATTTGTATTCAAATTATGCCTGCATATTATGTAATGTAGCAATTTTATATTCATTAGACATGTTTGTTTCTTTATCAGTATGAACATAATTACTGGAAGTCCAATATTTTCAGATGTATTTATTATTGCAATTTTTTCAGATGTACTTGTATTAGAATTACTATTACTAATACTTATTATTATAAAAAAGACCAAATTTAAAACTTCGAAGACCCTGATATTTATTTATTTACATTTTTTTTATTGATTGTTTGAATAAAGTAAAACTATATGCCTAGTCAACTGTTTTGGACATTTTTAATGTTTTTAACAATAAGTATTTGAATTTCAACGATTGAAAATTACTTTTTCATTTTCAGAATATCTATTTAACATATAGAATATTTCAATGTACATAGATTCTCTGCCAGATAAACAGGATTCACTTGGTGCAATCTTTTAATCATTTATTTCAGGGAAGACCATGATCTTCAACCTTTGTCACTGACTGACCTTTCTAGCAAGTGGAATGTCTTTTGAGCAAGTCACACTTTGTCAGTTGAACTCTGACCTTGGGCATGACCCTCTTTGACAATAAATGCTAACCTTCAGAGGTCACTTTCAGGTAGGCATGCAGCTTTAAGGTGGAAAACACATAACTGCACCATCTGACTGCGAAAAAGTTTTCTTTTCTTTTTTTGAATTTCAATTTGTAAAGTATATTTGAACTGGTCTGTTTTAGAACACACTTCGCTCACTGTACAAAGTAAGGTCAAATTTCAGAAATGGTCTAAAGCAATAACATTTTTGCAAATGCCACTTGGTATTCTGTTTTCTAATGCTATATCAATATATACAAACACACATAAAGAACATATAACATTATCACTAAAGCTGGACCACAGATGTGAACTTTCAGATGGTCACAAGTTCATTTGGTTTATACATTTGAAACACTGCCAGGCACATATTGTAGCTTTAAGTCTCTGTGAAAATCTGTGGCCAAAGATTTTGACATTCTCTGAAATGTTTTGTTTAGACTAATGAGATAATCTGATTCTGTGCCTCCCAGGGGAAAGAAAGTGTTTGAAAAGCAAGAAGGATAAAAAAAACAATATTCCTCGATTTGGCTCAAACTCAACACTTTTTGCATGCAACCTGCTAATTTAGCCTAGTTAGTGACCACATTGCGTGCCAGCAGATCATTAGACGGCAGCGGCTGTCCTGTATCTGTCACATGTCCAGGTCGCCCCGTTCAGACCTGTCAGCTACCCCACAGCGTAATGTAAGCTAGATCAGACCCACAGAAGCCAGGAAGAATTTTAATTAGCGGTGAGAGAACACAACACGGTTAAATTAATGCTGAGGCAGAAAGAGAAACAATCACTCCTGTTTGAGAGCCCGATGGCTGCACAGAAACCGAAAAAAAAAGCCTGAAGCCTCCAGGGAAAATGGAACGAATCACACAGACATGGACAGTTTTACAGACACCTTCTGTGCTTTTCCCGGGAGGCGCAAACTGAACCACAGAAAAACTCTAAATGAGAGTGCAATTTGAAGAAAAACCAGACTAACAGGGAAAAAGAGATGAAATACATTAGAATAGAGTTCAGTGGAGTGTTTTGATTGCTTAGCTGAACATGAAGAATGGGAAAAGTATATAGTATTAAAATAGAAAATAGAAAACTTAATCTTTGATTACAATATTAATACTAAATATACTACAAATATATACTATACTAAATATATATAATATATAATAAAATATATTATAGAGATCCAGGGACATGAGAAAGATATGTTCATACAGAATCATCCACATAATGAATCATAAGTCTTGCATTCATTACTATGTAAAATAATGAAGTGTAGCATTGCCATTTTTTAAAACTGTAAAATCAGTGAAATCCACAGTGAAATTTAATGAAATTTATAATAAAATACCCTAATGTCAACAAAATAATTCTTATTACTTGCAAAAATCTTAATTCATGATAATGTCAACTGCAATAGGATACATAATATATTATTTATATAATGAATATTCATATATTAAAACAATCTAATTTTATTAAAATCCTTAAAAAAAAACATACAATCAAGATAAAATGAATTAATATTTATTTTACCCCTCAATAATAATTTTTTTTTTTTTTTTTACTGAAGAACATACAGTTTTTGAAACTTCTGGAATCACAAAATCAATTGTGGTTAATTCATTTACATATATCAACACAGAAAACTCTCTCTCTCTCTCTCTCTATACATATATATATATATATATATATACACACACAAACACACGCACATTTATATATTATTTTTTGTTAATATTACACTACATAGGGTGTTTTTTAATGCTGTGTTGAACAGTGGGGGGCTGTAGTCTATGTATACTTAACTCATTTCTAACTAGTTGTAAAATTAGATAGGCCCCTATACATAATATGTTTGTTTGTTTTTTTTTAAATGTTCGTATTTACCTGAAATTTGGTTTTAGTTGTTACTTTTTCGACATCTGAAACTTGAATGTAAGCAGAAAGGATGGCAACTAAAGATAAATTTGATTACTCTTTATGCATATTCTATGACAAAAGTTAATATAAGATCTTCTATTCTGATTTTCTGTTGCATCCTGTAGTGTGAGAACCGAATAAGGTTTAGCACATATCGTAATACTGGATGGGGCAAAAAAAACGAATAAATAAACAAAACAAAACAAACAGATTACACCTTGCATACTAAATGATCCCTTTAAGCCCCAGAATGATCATGTTTAAGAGGTTTTTGCTAATGACAAATCCTATTAAAGGAGTTTAACCTTCTGCCAGAAAGAACACAATATAACAATATAATCGTCACTTGTTCTCAAAGCCATTTTGAACTTTACAAAAACATTCCCCTAACTGACCTCCACTTGTATCACTCCAGCAAGAAGTTACGTGATGCCCTCTACTTTCTGTGCCACAAAAAATATGTAAACTGTAAAATTATTTTCATATTTCCTGACCACTTTCCACATCTGACATTTGTCTTCAGGTGAATCAGTCTACAAATGGCTTACTAGTTTCCTCTGCATATTAAACTGCATATTACCTTATGTTAACACGACATAAAAATAAGCCTTAAATGGTTATTTTGTCAAAAGATTTGTTTACAGCCCTTAGTTGCATTTAATACTGAAACATATTAAATCATACAGTTGTGCTCAACAACAAAAACATACTATGTCTAGCTACACAATTATACAGTCCGTAACATGAGTGAATTATGCGATTTATTCTTTGAACTCCAGCGCCACCTTGTGGCACAAATAAGTTAATGAACTAAAGCTTTCTGTCATCTGCTCCTAAAAAGGTTATTTCCCTAATATTTCATTTCTTATTAGACTGTGTTTACTAACTCAATCCTCCAATATAGAGCTAAAACCAACATTTAAGGTGCTTTTGTAGAAATTAAAACTACACAGTTACCATTAAAAGACACGAGAAGGAGAAACAAACTACCTTGTGTTCTTTTAAGCGATGATCAAAAGTGTCCCTAATGTTCATTTCCCTTTGAACTGCCTCTTGGGGTCCAGCGGGTCAGTTTGTCCTTGTTTATCTCTTGTTAAGCGGCTCTCTGCAATTATTCCTGATCTGCGGACTGAATACAGATACAGCCAGATCAATACAGATGCTACAGTCTAAATCAGCTATGAGCAATTGGCCAATTTCTTGTCTTCTCTTAAGTGATGCTTCCTCTGACTCTGCATTCAAGTGTCCATGGCAACCACATATGTGTTGGACACTTTTAAATGAACTCAGGTGAGAAGTCAAGGTAAGAGCAAAAAAGGGGTCAGATTTCATAAACTCTGAAAATACATTTAACAAAAACTAGTCATTTTTGTGCCATTTATTGAAGATAGAAAGGAATAACACCTTGTTTATGTAAGACATATTTCTAGTGGAAGGGGAGACCAGTTTCAGATAAAAAAAAATATATATATATATATTTCTGTTCTCTAGCAATGGCTTTGTATATAGAATTTTTTTATTAAATTTTTTTTTATTTTAGTGATTTTTCTTAATATTTTTACTTAACATAAAAACTTTGATCTGAGTTCTGAGGACAAGGTTATTTTTCATAAATGTAAGATCGGGACAAGTCGCATGTTTTATACTTTGTAATATAGACTGGTTGCCCACTGAAGCTAAGCAGGGTTGATCCTGGTCAGTACCACTTTGTAATATAGACTGGTTGCCCACTGAAGCTAAGCAGGGTTGAGCCTGGTCAGTACCTGGATGGGGGAGACCTTCTGGGAAAACTAGGTTGCTGCTGGAAGAGGTGTTAGTGAGGCCAGCAGGGGGTGCTCAACCTGTGGTCTGTGTGGGTCCTAACGCCCCAGTATAGTGACGGAGACACTATACTGTCAACAAGCACCGTCCTTCGGATGAGACGTTAAACAGAGGTCTTGACTCTCTGTGGTCATTAAAAATCCTAGTATGTCCTTGGAAAAAGAGTAGGGGTATAACCCCGGCATCCTGGCCAAATTTGCCCATTGGCATCTCACCATCATGGCCTCCTAACCATCCCCATATCTGCTGATTGGCTTCATCACTCTGTCTCCTCTCCACCAATAAGCTGGTGTGTGGTGGGCGTTCTGGTGCAATATGGCTGCCGTCACATCATCCAGGTGGATGCTGCACACTGGTGGTGGTTGAGGAGATTCCCCCCTTTCATGTAAAGTGCTTTGAGTACCCAGAAAAGCGCTATATAAATGTAACTAATTATTAATTATTATTATTAATCTTACTTTACTATAATTACTGTTTCTATTATAAAACAATGCTTTTATATTTTTGCATGTTACAATTTGTGCTGTTTCATGAGTTGTTTTGTGTTTCATAACTGTTTTAATTTGAGCTAAAAAGCCTAAAATAGACTGTTTAGTGTGTCTATACTGAAACTTACTTGAAAAAAATAAACCAACCCTTAGAAACACTCACTGAAGTAAAACGTAACAACTAGCCCCAGTCTTTAAAAAAAAATGTATGCATATCAGAATAAATATAAATTTGACACTATTTAATGCACAACAGGTAAGTATTGTGCATGTACATTCAAATATGAAGTTTATGACAATATGTCCAATCTGGGATGTCTATTTTTTAATTGTACACACTAATAACTCCCTAAATCATTATTAAATTATGTTTGCTCGTGTTACTAATGAAGTTTATGTTTCTCATTCTTTTTATCTGTCCCACTGAATGATGATAATCAGCTGATGTGTGCAGCAACATGCTTCATTGCAGTTGTTAAACTACAAAACAATACATCATCAGAGGCATTGTACAAAATACAAATTCAATGAATGCGTGTCTGCCCTCTAATTACAACATATTGTGAAATATTGTGAGGTCCTACCTCAATGGCACTAGCAAGGTCATGGGGTTCAATTACGAATAAAATGTATACCTTGAATGCACGTGAGCCAAATCTAAATCTAAATATATGTCTCTAAATACAGATTCTATGAGCTTCTTATCTTTCATATGAGAAACAATAGGGTGTCAGTGCATCAGATCCATAACACTGGTTGAATTACGTTTTGTGCAGATTAATTCATAGGTATAGATTTTACTGTTTAGGCCATTAACGCTCTGGACTTCTCTCTACAGACACTGACCTTACATCGCAAACCATCCATGTCCTCTGTGACACAACACGCATGCTGATTGGCAGACTCAGGCCTTAAATTAAACTGCTGATGACTCCCTGGCTCTCTGGAAGATAAAAGGCAGCATGGCTCGGGGGTGCTGGCCTTGGTTTTCTTTCTCTTTAATTTCCCCCCTCATGTCAGCAGACCCAGAGACAGGCAGGGCACCTCTGGAGAATGAGAGATAGAAGTCATTTAATGATGAGCAAGGAAAGCGCTATTAAAGGAGAAGCTCTGTTCAGTCTCCTGGGGGTGTTTTCCTTCCCCTCTGCATAACACTTCAAACAGGGAGCCAGAGGTACAGACAGAAGTGCAGAATACTGCTTTATGATGATCCTCATTGGATATAGTAATTAAAAACATACAGATTATGAAGCTTGAGTTCCTGGTGCAAAAGTTCATATGTTAAGAAGTGAATGTGTGTGTATTGGTAAGGTTTGAACTGAACAGATTTGGTGGCAAAAATGAATAAAAATGCTCCAAAATGAAAGATATGGCGACAGAAATGGCCCTGTATGAGTTCTTGTTTTTAATATTTATAGTTAGGCTATACCTTATAGCAATAGCCTACCACATGTGCAAGAGTGCTGTTAGCAATTTTGATTTTACACAGCAGTTCAGTAAACAAACAATAGCTAATATTAAGTGAGAACTTACATTTTAGACACAATATTTACTATGTAAACATAGCTCCAAACAAAACCGAAGCAGCACGCAACGATGTTGAATCCGCGAACGAATAATTTTGAATGAATGATCCAATATAAGTGAGTACTTAACTGTCATATTTTTGACACAATACAGTCAATATTGTCTGTTTTACTATATGACAATAGCTCCAAACAGCAGAACCGTTGTGCATCAACATGCGCAGGTGTTTCGTTATGAATTCTTTTTCTGAACGAATCATTTAAATAAATGATTCAATAGCCGATATTAGCGAAAACTTACATTTAGACACAATATGGCCCATATTGTCAGTTTTATTATGTGAAAATAGCTCCAAACAAAGCAGAAGCAAAACCGTTGAGCATCAACACAGCGATGTTTCGTTACTAAATGAATCCTCGATCGTTTCTGAATGAATAATTTGAATGAATGATTCAATAGCTAACATTAAGTGAGTACTTACATTTTAGATACAGTATGGCCAATATTGTCTGTTTTAAACTAGCTCCAAACAAAGCAGAAGCAGAACCGTTGAGCATCAGCAGCGGTATAGTTAATGAATCCGCGTTTCTGAATTAATCATTTGAGTAAATGATTCAATGAGCTTTTTTTTCTTGGTTTCTTGGTTATACGAATGTTAAGGGAACATTCTGTTTTATCATTTGGCAAACATTATAGGAATGTTACTTTTGAACATTCCAGAACATTCTGGAACAAGTCCTAATATTTAGAAAAGGTAAGATGAACATCCAACTACAACGTACTAGAAGAAAAACATTCAATTAATGAAGTATAAATAACATTTTGTGCTAAGATTCTGAGAACATTAGACTTTGAACAAACATTCTATTAACATTACTGGAAGAAAGTTTGTTCACAACATTGAGAGAACATTGCCAGAACATTAGCCAAAGTTCTGAGAATGTTCCCTGTTAGATGGAATACAACACATAGCCTAGGGAATCAGATAAAAGATGAAGAATGTAGTGGCTGGAAGAACAGTCAGCAAAAGTGTGTCAAAACCAACCCAAATATTCTGCTATTTGAGAACAAAAAGTGAAAAAAAAAAACATATTCCTTTTCCTAGAATTTTGGCCTAGATTTTAATGTGCATATTTTAGCTCTGAAGTATACTTTTCTCAAACATCCCCCGGAGGAAAACAAATTCCCCTTTTAATTTGTTCTCTTCGTATTTATTCAACACTTTCAGCAATAAATGTTGCCGAACCATTTCCATGCTGGGAAGCTCTGAAGATGGAAATGGGACACATTCTAAATATAGTGACCACAACAAATAATTAATCTAATACCAGCATAATCCATTTGCATGGAAATGCCACATCTTTAATATAATTTGCATTACAATTTATCTATTCAATACCATCAAAACATATTTGATTTGATATGTAAATTAAATGTTCTACTCTATGTGGTGCTACCATATAGAGGATGTGAATTTATGTTCAGACTTGCTGCTTGCCTCACAGCCTGAAAGACGGAAACTTCAGAAAAACCTGACAACCTTTATGCACCTTTATACATAGCATAATAAAAATGCATGTCCCCATAGCAACTGAGAAGAAACTATATTCTGGAGAATACTGCATAGACGGTACGGATGATATTCAACCATGTTCTATTCAAAGCTTAAAATACATTCGATGTTTTCCTACAGGGCCCACACGCATGTCAGACCATTTTCCATTCCTTAATCTTATATTTTGTCATTCAAAGTATCTCTTTGGCAGGTTATGCACATGGACGTCAACACAACTGCACGCCTGCACTTCGTTCTCTTATTAAGCTTAGATTTTCATCAGGATCATCTGTGAGCATCCCGTCACACAACGATTAGCGCCAGAAATGTAGGGCACAGAAATCCTGTAGGTGTAGGCATCTAGTGGAAGAGCATTTTAGCTTCACTTGTTAGATCTGCACAATTTGGTAACAGCTCTTTAGACCTCTTAAAGTTGACACATACTGTTAACTGGCAATCAACCAAACGTAACTCACCTTTGGAGCTGGATTTGTTATTTGAGTTGATTGAAATCAGATTTTAGAAGGAGAACCCATGATTTTTTTTTCTCCAAAGAAAAGAAAAACAGCTGTTTCACAAGTGATCCACACGACTCCAGTCCATCAATTAACGGCTTGTGAAGCAAAAAGCTGCATGTTTGTAAAAAAATAATTCCATCACTGAGGTTTTTTCACTTTAAATACTAGTCTGTAATCCATAATAACATTTCCTTCAATGAAAAAGTCATCTCAATTGATCTGAATCAGGAGAAAAATATGCACAAATCAAGCATGCACGGGTTACAAACAAAAACAGTCCAAAACAGTTCTAAACAAATATGTTGTTGGATTTTGATGTGAGAGAACAACAGGGGACATACTTTTTCACTGGAGGAAGCATTATTATGGATTATGGACTCCTGTTTTGACCTGAAGCAACAATGTAAATTTCAAACATCTTAATGAGGAGTTTATTTCTTACAAACATGTGGCTTTTGCTTCACAAGATATTCATTTTTACTTGTGGATTATTGTCGTGTTTTATCAGCTGTTTGGACTCTCATTCTGACGGCACCCATTCACTGCAGAGGATCCACTGGTGAGCAAGTGATGTAACGCTAAATTTCTCCAAATCTGTTCTGATGAAAAGACAAACTCAACTACATCTTAAATGGCATGAGGGTTTGTATGTTTTCATCACTCTTAAAATTTATTTTCTAGATGAACTTGATGAAATAAAACTGTTTGCATTCCAATATGCTTTAGTTTTTCTATTTCGATCTAATGTACAGTAAATAAGATTAAATGTAAAAATAGATTGCTCAAGGATATATGTCTCTGAATATACATGTCCTGTGCATGTGATTCAGTTTAAATGTTTAAAATGATAAATGATTCTGTTTCAGTTACCTTTGACTGAAAGGGATAGTTCATCCAAAAACCGTAGTACCGACATCGGTAAAACGACTTTTTCGACAATTTTTCTGGGTCTGGGAACATTTCAGTTGCATTGCTGTCTATGCAGGGTCAGAAAGCTCTCGGATTTCACCGAAAATATCTTAATTTGTTTTCTGAAAATGAACAAAGGTCTTATGGGTTTTGAACAACATGAGGGTGAGTAATTAATGACAGAATTTAAATTTTTGGGTGAGCTATCCCTTTAATGATCCATTCACATGTTCATTTCTTACAGAGGATAGAGGACAGGAAAAATTTAAATGTTCGATGGATGTACAGTAGCACTCCATTATTTTCATGAAAAAAGAAACTTGTTGTTGTTGTTGCAGTCTCTTATTTTCTTTCTCTCTAAGTAATGAAGGTTATTCAGGGTAGATTTCATAGCTCTATATAGGATCAGTGCCAAATGGAATTTTAAAAATGCATCAAGGTAAAACAGCGCAATTAAATATGCATCATGAAATCTTCCATGTCTTCTCAACCCTGAGAGAATATGCCACACTCACTTTAGGGCACATATAAATTCATTCAGTCATGTCAGCTTTCCAAGCATTTTCTGAAAGTGTTGTATTTAAGACATTAGCTGAAGGCTGCAGGTGCAGGTGAGATTTACAATGAGATGCTGTCAATCAGATTTGGATATTTCAAGAAAAAATACCATGAGAAGAGCTGCTGAACTGCAAACAAAGCACAACATGAATGGATGGGAGTTTGTTTAATTGAATTTATTTAATACACGAGTTTCACAATTTGAGTTGAATTACTGAAATGAACTTTTCCACGACATTCTAATTTATTGAGATGCACCTGTATATGAAGGGTTTAGATTTTTGCCCTCACTATCTCTTCAACTCTATTATCATATGCCAGTCCCCATATTTAAATTCATGATTTTTCAGAAATTATACTTTGAAATACCACAAATAGGTTAAGTTGTGAGTATTACACTGACCTTGTCAAGCTCAATACTTTAACTCTGTAATGAGAAAACAATTGTGATCATTTTGTACATTAGAAATATTTTTCTTAGTTGTAAATAAAACAAAGTATGTTTATATTTCATTCTTTCTACATCAATATTTCCCAATGTAAAGCAATTGTATGTAAGATTTTACCTGAAATATGAGCTACAAAATCATTCTGTTGGTACACTGAATTCCGCGAAAAGGCTGGATTGTTTTACTGCAGCAACAAACGCACATGTATAGCACAGCAATCCACTGTAATTACGACAGCTATATATTTACGACAGTGAATTATGGGGGTCTCCAATGTCGCAAAAATGCCCAAAACTACATAGCTACAGTTATTTAAATTCACTCTATTGTGTGTCATTTATTTGTAATTATTTGTGAAATTTACTAGCAATTTCTTAGTGAAAATTGTTTCAAAATAATTCCTACATCATTTTTTTTTTAGTTTACAAAGAACAAGAGTGACTTAATGTAGTGCAGTGTTTTGTTGTTGTTGTTTTTTGCCAATTTTAGACTGAACCCATCAAACATTTAAATGTAACATTGTTGGCATAAACCGTGCTTTAAAAAGCAGAAATATCATAGGTTCAAAGTAATAAAAAATGAGAAATGATCCTTTATATTTCACCTCATTTTAGAGAACAGCCTATATAAAACAAACCTTTCTTGAACATCAAAGTGTACCTTGTACCTATCAAAACAAACAATCTTTTATCAGAACGAAAATATCTTTTCCCTTGGAGGAAACACAGCAATCAAATGTCACTCATGTTTATTTCATTCCAGATCAGGCTGCGTCTGTAAATATCACATTTCTGACTACAATCATGTTCTGCATGCAGAATTCTGAAGCAGAAGCAAATAAGGCGCTTCCGGATCCCTCTGCAAACACACTTTGCCTCATATCCTTGTGACATTTACACAATGACATTTGTCTAAACTACAAGTTTTGGTATTGTGGTACTCCAGATTGATAGCCAGATAGACACAGGTGATCACCCCTTTAATGCTATGTGGATGGATGTTATATGTCATAACACTGAGATTGTTTTAGTGCTGTGTATTTTCCATCTCGTCTTTTCTTTTCTCTGTCTG
This sequence comes from Sinocyclocheilus anshuiensis, assembly GCF_001515605.1. NCBI lineage: Eukaryota > Metazoa > Chordata > Actinopteri > Cypriniformes > Cyprinidae > Sinocyclocheilus > Sinocyclocheilus anshuiensis. The sequence goes on along the minus strand of NW_015552593.1, from coordinate 131,894 downwards.
ACCTTGTTCTGATCTTTCTCTCTCATTGACAGGAGTGCTCACATTAAAGAATAGCTTAAAGCAATTTGCACATTTCCTAACAAAACCACATTCTAGTCCAGGGGTTGACAACCTTTTTGTTCCATTATAAAATGTTCTTTAAATCAAATCACAGTTACACAATTATGACTTTCAAAGCCAGCGGGCGAAACACTCAAAAACTGATGCAAATGAACATCACTTCATTTAAAACTGTCACACTAATAGGCATAATTCATCATATTCTTTTAGAAAGCAAACTAAATTGAAATGCTTTAAAGGGACTTTTTATTCACTATATATTTTAATTATTAATTTCAATATTTTATATATTTTAACTCAATCACTAAAACTGTAAACATCAAGTGGAACAATTTTTTCAGTCTCACTTTCTGCAGGTTACATATTACGTCAGTAGGTGACGACAAGTGACCGTCTTTATAAGTGAGTTACCAATTGGATTCTTTTAAAAACATTGATTCATTCAGGAATAATAAGAAAGAGTCACTGAATCATTCACTCAAATTATTTGTTCAAAAATCATGGATTAAGTCTCACACAAAGCTGTATGATTTCAGACTTGAAATGTATCACATGAATATTAATAACACCTTCATAGTGCATAATTTTTGAAGTTTAAAAACCACAGTTCCTGCTGGAAAAATGACAGGTATGTTTATTTGGTGCTTGGCAGAAGTAAGAGTTAATAAATGATGAGAGAATTTTCATTTTGGAGTGCACTGTTCCTTTAAGCGTCTGTCCTTGTGAAAATCCTTCTTTTGCTGAGTCACCACTTTTCCAAACTGTCCTGAGCGCGTTCGCGTCTTCTTCTTCAGCCGGCGCATGAAGCGTCTTCTTCTTCTTGCTTGCTTTAAGGCAGATCGCAGACTTATGCGATCTGCCTTAAAGCAAGAAGAAGAAGAAGACGCCTCACGCACAGGTTGACGAAGAAGACGCGAACGCGCTCAGGACAGTTCAGACATTGCAGTAAATCAGAGGTAAAAAACGATATAAATACTGTTCAGTTTCTTGCACAGACCGATCGTTTCGTGTCTTTACACATCAATGTATCGTCACGAACCGCAGGGTTTAATTTGGTTTTGTCTGTGTATGTTTTTTTGACTCTCAAAGCCATGATTCCCATCCACCTCCATTATATGACTGACAGACTACAACGGTTTGAGTTAAAAATCTCCGTTTGTGTTCTACTGAAGAAACAAAGTCACCTACATCTTGGATGCCCTGGGGGTAAGCAGATAAACATCAAATTTTCATTTTTGGGTGAATTATCCCTATAAGATTTATTTAGTGATTTATATTTTATATTTGAATCTTTATTAATAAATTGAATCTTAATCTCAAATACTATGGGTAATGTTAAAAGTTGGGGAGGGGGTGTAGATATTTTTAGCATCTATAGAAAATGGCAATAGTCAAATTTCCCTGAGGGACTCGTTTAGTTCAAAAAGACTTAACAAGAGAAGAATTGACAAAGAGTCTCGGCACAAATCTGCTTAGCAGTTTTAGGACTTTTTCAGAAATCCGTCTTTAATTCCTGTCCATAGTAAATCCTCTGCTGCGCTGCTGTCTGGAGAGAGATCCGGCTTTAAGAACTGAATGTTCCTGAGTGATAAAACAGATGTTTCACCTGAACGCTCTGCTTTTTTATCAATGATGGTCCTTCACTGCAAGTCTCTCTGTTCAATATTCTGGTTGACCGAATTCCTCATCACAGTATGTGTGTGTGAATTCCACAATGTATACCAGCTTTACAGTAGGCAGTTGTTTCTGCACAGGCGTGTTCGTATTCCTGGTGTTCATCTTGAATTTTCCCGGACTTTAATTTCATCAGAGATCAAAACAACACAACTTTTAAATCAACAGGATGTAACATTATGAAGTTTGTGTATTCTGCCAGTAAACCATGAAGAATCAAAACATATAAAGGCTGTGAAAAGCAACATTTCACCAACACAATATTCAGCAGCATCTGCTGAAGCAGATTCCCTGACCAAAACCACCTGCCCTTTTTAATGACAGATAGGGATTGTACCCAAATCTTTTTCACGCATTAGGGAGTCATGCAGAAATCAACAGTAAGCTAGTTTTCAAGAGTAAGGCGTTCTGTTCAAAGGTTTTATTTACTATAAAGGTGTTTACAGACAGATACAGAATGTTTTTTTCTTTTAAATATATGCATTCACATTAAACTATAAAACATAATTTTGTGTAGGCAGACTTCCTTAGTGAAAAACAAATATACTAAAATGTATTTAAAATAGATTTATATCATGCTAAGTATACTACAACTACATTTACATATTTATGTGCTTAATAAAAATACCCTGCGATTTTGGTATACTAAACTGGTATATTTAAAGTCTGCTAAATTGGAACAACTAATTTTGTACTTAATGCACTTTAATTGTGCGGAAGTAGTGCTGAATTCCAAATAAAGATATACTGAAGTATATTAGATTGTGCTAAAGTGGAACTATTGTAAATATACTTTAGGTACACTTTAAATATCTTGCATTTACATATTATTCAAAGATCATAAAATCCTCATCGATAGTGACATTAAAACACATTTTAGGCTTAAGAGATGTGCATTGTGCACAAGTAGTACTCCAAATAAAGTTTCATTATAATTATTATGTCAGCAAGTCTCAAGCAATATGTCAGTAAATATGTTAATAGATTTGAACTAAACTTAGTCGAAATAAATGTATTTTAAATATATGACATAGGGTTTGGCTCTTAGTTGCATTCTTTTTTATCTTTATTTATTTATTTTACTTTAACTTTGAATGTCTAAGCAATAGTTCACCCAAAATATGAAAATTTGCTGTAAATGTACTCACCCATGTGGCCAGATTTGGAGAAATGTAGCATTACATCACTTGTTTGCCAGTGGATCCTTTGCAGTGAATTGGTGCCATCAGAATGAGAGAGTGTTAAAAGCATCACAATAATCCACAAGACTTTTTTTTTTTTACAAGAAGTTTTTTTTTTTTTTTTATCTGGAAAGGGACTATGTACAATTTGTAACATTATTTTAATATTAAACTTATTCCATTTAATGCACAAAACTCCTAAGTCCATTATCTATAATAACGCTTTCTCCAATGAGGTTACCATACAGATGTGGTTTATTGTGGATATTATGGATTTGGCTGTAACCTAAAAGCTCTAGGAGGAGAAATAATATTTAGCCCTCAGAATAATAATAATGTGCTCAAACTCAATATCACAAGCTCAGACACTATAGTAATATTGGCAACCCAACATAATAACATCATACAACAGTTATTTCATTTCTTTATTACAATACAGAACGCCAGATTGCTTTGATAGTTTTATTAGGGCACATATCACTGTTTCACAAGAAATCACATAATGCGTTCCTATCCTCATTATGAGCATTTCAATTTAATTATTTGCCTCAGCACACACTCTGGAAAAAAAAAATACACAAAAATTGTAACTTTGGGGGTACAACGGCTTGCCACTGTGACAGTACCTTCAAAGGGACATCTTTGTACTTTACTTACCCCTAAAAGGTTCATAATACAAGCTGTCGACTCGTACCACTTAAGGTACAATTTTAGCTTTTTTAGTTCTGACAATGCAGGCATGATTCAATTTCCATTCCAGTCAAAGTTCCTCAGCAAAATCGCATCAACAAGGCATTGTGCTGTGAGTGTGTAGAGGAGTGTTATCTGACAGTCATTGTGTTGAGACCCACAACACGCAACTACAAAAGCAGCGATGCATAATTGATGAGTGATATATTCCTGGCTGTTTTTGATTAGTGTTCTTCCTCTAAAAGCCCTCGTTTCAACTCTGTGACCGACGCTCTTTGAAGTTTACTGCAGCACCATATACTGCCCAATTTGCCTGTTGATCGCTGATCTGTGAAATTGGATTCGGAGCTGATTAGACTCACCGTAATTATTTTGGACCTCCTGTTAAAATAACCTTCTGCATTGCAGTTGATAGGAAAATGTCTTTTTTATGAATGTGAAAAGATTAAATATGCAAAACAAGAACTAAGGAAATGTCCAACAGAGCAACTGTGTACAGGAGGATGGGGGCACAACATGCTGATTTAATTAAATTAATTAATTCATTAATTTACAGTAGCTAATAAAGGCATTTATTATTTCAAATAAATGCTGTTATTTTGAACTTTATATTCAAAGAATCCTAAAAAAATTATCTATGAGTATCAGTTCTCACATAAATATTAAGCAGCAAAAACTGTTTTCAACATTGATAATAATAAAAAAAAATTATTGTGCAGCAAATCAGCATATTAGAATGATTTCTGAAGGATCACGTGACACTGAATACTGCAGTAATGATGCTGAAAATTCAGCTTTGCATCACAAACATAAATTACATTTAAAGTATACTCAAATAGAAAACAGTTATTTTAAACTGTAATAATATTTCACATCATTGCTGATTTTACTGAATTTTTATGAAATAAATCGATGTGAGAAAAAAAAATAAACAACATTAAAAAAATCTTACAGACACCAAACTTCTGAATGTGTAAACACAAATGAGATTTAAGATTTTATACCGGAATTAAAATTTCAACCGCTTCTCATACAAAATAAATTATATGAATAATAAATCATAAAAATCACAATTTTATGTGCATATTACATCTATGTGTCATTTTGTTCTTAAGTGTTTTGTCTGAAATAATGATCTTTAAAAAAGCATCATATGACCCCTTTAAATAAAGGTAAAACCATGTTAAATTACAGTATATCCACTTACATTTTTATTTGACATATTTGACTTTTTATACATGAACACAAGACCTTACAAAGAAATAAATACATTTATTTTCACCTGTTTATGAAAATAAAAGTGACAATTTGAAAACTAAACCACATTGTATCACATTGTCACATTGTATCAAAGTGAAGAAAAAGAAAATCTTGTGTGCCGTCACTGATGACAGCAGTCTGAAATGAATCCTGTTATTACGCCATGCACTGCAGATTAAGAACAAGATCAATGTTAATCTTATTCATAATTAGTCATGCATGCAATGTTAGATTCAACAGAACAAAATGTTGCACATGCAGTGAACAACCTTCAAAGGTTTCCCACTGCTCAATGCAGGACTATTGGCATGCAGAAAGGACAGGTCACCCTGTGCATGCAAATTCCTGTGCATGCAAATTCCTCATTACTATGCTTTCTGGCAGATAGAACTGAATCCGACAAGCTGAGCAGGCAAATCATTTCCACAATGCCTCCGGAGGGAACCGAGTCTGATAGAGGAGTGTGCTGTATGGATTATCATCCTAATGTCAAGCCATCCTTTGTATCTCAATGGTGCTCTATGGCAGTTCCCTATGTAATTATGAGAAGGTGTAATCCATGATGCTGAGCTGAGATGATGGGGACAGGGAAATGGAACCAAATGGAGGACATGAATGAGAATGTACAACACTAAGAGACAGGGACAGAAAGAGACAGAGAGAGAGAGATAGAGAGTGTTAAAAACAACATCTGTGTTTCAGAATCAATTTAACGTCTTACTGTGAATGTCTGATGCTCTGTTATGCAGTTGCTTCCACATGAGGTGACAGAGGCTTCAAACTGCAGAGCGAAACGTGAACGTCAGATACAAACTAGACAAGACTAAGCACTTTGCTGTCTTCACACCCAGATTAACTTTCCTGACACGTGAGAAGAGCAGAAAACATCACAGCCTTCAGGCAAAAATTACAGATTCACTTTTATTTCAAATATTTTTTAATATTTTTCAAATACTTTAAAAATATCTGAAAATATAGTCTAAAACACACACACACACACATATGGCTGTTTTGCACTGTATTATAGGCAGTGCCCATTCTGATTGCTTCTGATTTCTTCAGAGTTTTCTGTGCAAAGTTTTTTTGTTTTTTTTCCAGAGTGAATAATTTTAGATAAACCAAACCCTAAATGACATGTAAAACAAACAGGAAGAATTGTGATTTTCATGTCAGTCAGATTATGAGGTTTGCAAGCTTGCGTTTACATTTACAATCATTCTTTCAGCAGATGCTTTTATCCAAAGCAACTTACAAATGAGGAAAATCACAATTGATTGATGACTAATATGATCTGGTCATTTTGATAAATGTTAAAGGTGCACTATGTAACTTTGTTCTCGCTATTGTACTGCTCTTTTTCTTGGATAAATGTATAAATATAAATATAAGTCATTATTTATTGTGGCTTACCATCGTAAATGAATAATGGAATTTAAAATGGAATTAAGGGAATTTTGTTTAAAAACAAATCTGCCATAGACCAATTTCAGTGTTTGCAAACAGTGATGACGTTTTTGTGGGCGGAGCCTATCTGGTGGCAGAAAATGACAGTTTTAACGTAGCAGTCTATTCAAGCCATGGAGTAAAATAATAAAAATGTAATTTTGAGTTTATATTTAAAAAATTTGACTTTTTTTCTTGCAATTCCGAGATTATATCTCACAATTCTGGTAAGAAAAATCAACTCGTCATTCTTTCTTTTTAGTTTATAATCCCACACTTCTGGCTTTTTTTCCTCAGAATTGACAAACTCACAATTGTTGACTTGAATAAAGTTATAAAGTCCAAACTAGGAGATATAAACTTGCATTAGCAAGAAAAAAAAGTCAGAATTGTGAGATGAAATAGGTAAATGTTATGTAAAATGTTATAGGTTTAAATAGTATTTCATGCATGTATTTCAACTGTAGGGCTAATACAATATGTCCCCTATATGAATATTATATAGACCTATAGTTTAAATCAAATTTATGCTTTAAAAGTAGGGTAATCATAGCAGGTTTCATCCATAGTCTGTCCATTTAAACGTCTGCGTTTTTTTTATGCAAAATTATTTGCATTCCGATTCTGACATCCAAAGGCACAACAATACATTTTTTCTCTTATTCCATGGATTTTACCCGTTTCCCTCCACTTGTTCCCAGTGTTTTTCTGCCACCACTATGCGCGTGCAGCTGCAAGTGACGTAACTGTGACGTCTACTCCAAATTGGTCTATAGTGCACCTTTAAATAGACATTCTAAACAACTAAAAATATAAAATAACATACATGTATAAAATTACAACTGTATATTATAATGTAAATATTTAAATATTTAAAATAATATAAAAATCTTCCACAATGCACATTTAAATAAACATAAAAAAGGATGTAAAATAACAAATGTATAAAACTATATAAAATATTTAAAATAATATACAAAACCTCTATAGTGCACGTTTTAATACACAATAATAAAATTAAAAAAACATAAAATAAATGTATACATTTACATAAATATAAATTATATATTAAATATTTTAAATAATATAAAAATCTTCCATTGTGCACATTTAAATAAACATAAATAAGACAAAATGCATATAAAATAATAAATAAAATTATATAAAATATTATACATAAAATATTTCAAGTAATAAAAAAAATTCCATATAGTTCAATCTTCCATTAAATACATTAAACATGCACCTGCATAGTGCACATTTAAAAACTTTAAAAGACAAAATGTTTAAAATTAATTACAATTTTAGTAATAGTAATATCAAATTTCAAATAATATAAAAATAACATAAACACTAAAAATTGTTTGTGGGAATGGTTAAAACGGACAAAAATTACTATATTCTGACACAACCTACCAGCTCACAAGGTCACCCTGATACGATTTTGTCTGACTCTCAGTTCACTCTCTCTCTCACACACACACACACACACACACACCTGCTTGTAATGCCAACTACTTGACTCAATCCCATTAGAGTTGATTGAGTCACCAGCTTGGGTTTCCTCTTTGACCCTTATTTATATTTCATCTAGCATCATTCAGTGGGGATCAGTAGAAACTCATCATGTACCATTCTGCTCATGTATCCAATTCCAGAATGGAGCTCATGGTGAATCAGGCCCCTGCCAGTGTGATACAGTCTGATAATAAAGCCTCTATGTAGGCAGAATTTTAAGGCATCAAAGGCATGCTGTTCCATAAGGCTTCTTTTTTACATTTTTTGGCAGCATTGCATGTTTCCTTCAGAAAGTAACCACATAATTAATTTTGATGAGCGCAGAGAAGGTGGTGAACAAAGCAAGAGAAATCTCACTATTTTACCCAGTTTCCGTGTGCTATATACGTTTGATAAAGAATTTCATTTTTAGTATTGCAACAAAAAGTCAAAATGACCTTTTATCCCATGGCAGAAACAGGCTTCTATATGTTAGGAATAGGGTTTGGCCTTTAACCTTTTGTCAGGAATGTTGACCCACAAACATCACTGTATCTACTTCCTAAATAAAACAGCATTTTCAGACAGGAGTGAGTGATCAGAGAAAGGACACAGGCTGAAGGATCCGTTCAGCTGAACACAAAGCTCACGTCAGTGAATCCGCGCCGCCGTTGTTCCCTGACATTTACCTGACTTTTAGAAAGTGAGCTGAGCTGCCGGAGGTGCTGCTGGATATTATTCCGCCATCTCACCATATTTCCAGTGACCTGTTCACACACTTTCATCATCCTCCCATGTGTTATTCTAAATTACAAAGGGCGAATCCTCACCAACAATATAAAATTCTGTTTTTAGGTCACATACTGTATCTATCAGTTTCACAGTGGGAGGGAGCATTTGCACAAGAGGCCTTCTTGAGTTCAAAAGTGATGCAGCGGAAAGGAAACATATGGAAGTCTATTTTCAAAAAAATAAAACGGGTAACTGCGACTTTGTATTTTATCTCATTTTTTCTTGTAATTATGAGTATATATCTCACAATTTAGACTTTTTTCTTGCTATTTTTTTTTTTAATTGTATTATATAAAGTTGTGACTTGTGAGATATAAACTCAGAATTCAGAGATATTAACTATAACTCAAAATTGTGAGATATAAACTCAGAATTCAGAGATATTAACTATAACTCAAAATTGTGAGATATAAACTCTTAATTCTGAAAAAATAGTCAGAATTTTGTGGTGGAAAAAATCTAAACAATTGAGAGATATAAACTCAGAATTCTGAGGAAAAAAAATCTGAATTATGAAATTTAAATTTAAAATTGTGAGGAAAACGTCTGAATTCTGAGTTTACATCTGGCAATTCTGTTTTTTTTTTTTTGCATTTCTGCCATTTTTAACAGAATTGTGAGTTTATATCTCACAATTTGGTGTTTAACTTTCGTATTTCTGACTTTTTCTCAGAACTAAGAATCAAAATCCAGTTGTGAGATATACAAACAGAATTGCGAGATATTAACTCAAACTTAATTTTGAGAAAAAAGTCGCAAAAGTGTAATCCAGTTCATGAACAAATGACTCTTATGAACTGGTTCTTTTTAGTGAATCAGAGACACACAGTATGCTACATCCAATTTCGCATACTATCAGTCCTAAATAGTATTCAAAATTAAAATGAGTGTGTCCAAAATCTTAGTATGTTGAAATGAGCATTCTGAAAAGTATTCAAAGTGGCTTGTTCAAACAAATGACTCTGGTTCTTTTTAGTGAATCAAAGAAATAGAGCATAAACCAGTGTATCCCCTCAGAACAAATGACACGAGGTGTTTCTTTGAATGAATCGTTCAAAATGATGGGTTACGGGTTTGAATCATACTGAGACATTGCCCTGTATAATTTACAGCATTGGCAGAGAGATGATTTTTTTCATATCTAAGTCAAATATACAAATTCTGGCTAAAAAAATGGGTAGCAAAAACTTGCCAAAGGTAAGAACTGAATGTCTCAATCTGTAAGACTCGGTCTCTCATCATCGCTCTTACTGATAGCTTGCTGACAGTTTGATATAGTGTGATCTTCAGTTTTTCCACATAAATCAGCCTCCTACTCCCGTGTTGCAAATGTGGCACAGTTCCTGTCGTTTTTGTGAGTATGGAGGAGTGTGTAATGTGCTTTTCATTTAACGGGGGGTTAGTGGAGCGGAGCTGTCAGTCGGTCAGAGCACTGTGGGACAGACACGCTCAGATTTAGCAGCACATCATGTCTCAGTTGACAAGAGAACAGGCATTCTTTAATCCTTTCACAGAGCAGGGAGAAAAATGAAAGGTGAGAAACTAAGAAACAATAAGTGTGTGTTGGTAAGTGCTTGCGGCTCTGTCAGAGAGAGAAGAGGGAGAAGACGGGTATAGTTCCCCCAAAAAGTGAAAATCATTTACTTGCCTGTTCACACCAAGAAAGATAACTATAACGATAACATTAACATCCACACCAATGCATGATAATATGGATTAAAAAAATGGTAATTGTGACTTTGTATCTCACAATTTAGACTTTTTTTCTAAAATTCTGAGCTTACATATTGCAATTCTGAGTTTACACCTCAAAATTAGTGGAATAAAAAAAACTCCAGACTTTTTTTCCTCACAATGCAAGTTAACATTTCGAAACTCTGAATTTATATCTAATAATCCTGACTTTTTCAGAAAGAAATTTCAGAATTCTGACTTTTTACATCTCGCAATTCTGATTTTTTTCCCCCAGAATTCTGACTTTACACCTCACAGTTCTGATTTTTTTCTGCTACGAAATAAAAAATAATTGCGACTTTTTAACTCACAATTTTGACTTTCTTGCAATTGCGAGTTTAAAGAACCTGAATTGTGAGATAGGTGTGGAAAAAAGTCTGAATTGCAAAATAAAATGTTTCAGCTTTTTTATTTTTTTATCCAGTGGTGAAAACAAGCTTCTATAAGATAATGTTCTTGTAACAGGGCGAACGAGACGAGAGACGTACAGATCCATTTGCAAGCTTTATTAAACAGAGACGTGGTCAATAACACAGGCAGGGTCGAAACACCAGCAAACAGGTATGGCATGGGCAAAACACAAGAGTAGTCCAAGGACAGACGTGATCAGACTCCAGCGAACAATATCCAACAGGGCAAGGCAAAGAGAGTTAATCCAGGTACGCAGCAATAGTCCAGGCAGGGGCAAACAGAGTCCGAACGGTAAAACAATAGATAACCCAAGGTACACAGGCTGGAATCAGGAAACAGGTAATAACAAGACTAGACTAGACTAGACTAGACTAGACTAGACTAGACTAGACTATGAAACCACAAAATGGCTCTGTAAAGCAGCTATCACTAAGAGAGTGATAAACGCAGAACAATACTCCGCAGTGAGAGAGTGGAAGTCCATGGCTTATGTAGGGTGTGTGATTGGTTACAGCTGTGGGTGTAATCAGTGCAATGGATGATGGGAAATGTAGTCCAGGGTAACAGTCTGTGTAGTGTGAGAGTCCATGTGGTGACCGGGTGACCTCTGGTGGTGAGTGAACGGAAGTTCATAGATCGGATTCGTGACAGTTCTTTTCTTTAATAAGCGCATGCAGCAGTTTTGTTGTTTGTCACTTTAAATGCTCAACGTCTTTGGCTGTGAATGTTTTCATCGTTCTTCAGCTGGGGAAAAAATCGTTCTGAAACTGATTCCAAAAATATCATTCCCCTGTGTGATTATCATTATACTCTACTATTCTCATAAAATTTGAAGGATTATTAAAACGTATAGCTAACGTTATAAACCTTGGCTTGAATGGGCCTTTACTCAGTTTAGCTGTTATTCCACATTAACTATTTATTTATTATAAATATTTATTTTAAATTTTCAATGCTAAATTTAATTGAAGAGATTTCAAACGTGTGAACCACTGTCCACACCTGAATAAGGTACTGAAGCTTTGAACACAACACGCACCACAATGTCATAAGACTCAGAATAATGCCCTCAGCTAGTGCTGAGCTTAAATCGCAACAGCACAGATCACTATGAGATGTCATGAACAGGGTACGGATGGTGCTTGCTGAGGTGCTAATGGATGACAGAGCAAAGAGACACACTTGAGAGTGACAGTTTCCCTGAGGAACCAGAGTCAGTAAAGGCTTTTTATGCTATAGCAAAGGTAAAAGAAACACAAGAATGAGAAAGAGTGAGACACAGAGAGGTAGACAGATGGAAAGGAGCCGGAAGATAAAACAGGGCTGCATGCCATTATTTTATCATATGCATTCTGAGGGTGTGACGTTCTGATCATTTTTTTTAAAGAAGGCTACATTTGTGTGATAAAATATATTGTGAAATATTATTAGAATTTTAAATATCTGTTTTCTATTTTAATGGCAAAATAGGCCATCGAAAAAGTCTTTAATTTTTACCATCTTTCTAGATGTTCACCAAAATAACCTTCAATTAAAGCAAAATAATTCTAAGAAAAAATATTCTTAACTTCCATACTGTATGCGTTCACAAATTTGGCATCTATAAGATTTTTTAATGTTTTTGAAAAAAGTCTCATCAAGGCTGCATTTATTTGATCAAAACTCCAACAGTAAAACAGTAATATTATTTCAACGTAAAATAGCTGTTTTTGATTTTATTATATTTTAAAATTTAATTTATTCCTGTGATGTCAAAGCTGAATTTTCAGCATCATAACTCCAGTCCTGTGTCACATGATCCTTCAGAGATCATTCTCATGTTGCTTAATACTTTGAGGGAAACATATGTATATAGCATAAACATATATATTATATATATATATTTTTTTTTTTTTCAGGAATCTTTAATGAATAGAAATGTCAAAAGAACAGCATATTTTTAAATAGAAATCTTTTGTAACATAATAATAAATAAAGCTAGCGTGTTAGACAACAATGTCAGTGAGCAGAATTATTTTATTGTGTGTCAAGCTATAATTTATTCAAAAAACTGTGAGAATACTGATTTAATACAAACTAAATAATAGTAAATTAATTTTTAAATAATAATAAATGTTAAATTATATAGAGGCCAATGCATTTAAAATGTTTAAAATGTCATTTCTACAAAAACATAATACATTATTTTAGACATGGTGAAAATTACACTGTGGTGGATGTTCATTTCAGGTAAATGACCATGTTTCTGTGTAGCATGTATACACACTATATTGACCATTACTACTTTACATGCAGAACTAGGTTAATCTGTCGCATAAAAGGAGACATGCAATGTGAAAACCTTTCATGTTTTGCTCTGTATGACGGTTGGCTGACAGCCACCCACACTATTACAAAAGTTACCAGTGAGTCAAAATACTAAAACATTTCTAACCTCCAGTATAAAAGTATGTAGCTGAACTTGTCTAGCCAAAAACCTCACTAATGACCTGAACAAGAATTTGTTTTGCTCTGTTCACACACTAAACTGTTATAATAGACCACCAGTGAACACACTGCTGCTTTGAACACCACACGGTTCCTCTAAATGAGAAATACTTTCATACTGTTCAGATCATTTTATGGCTGCTGTTATTATCATTATTGTCAGATTGTGCAAGCAATGCAAGTGGGTTAGAAAACAAAAATCTGGAGCTAAAGCCAAAACTCTTAAAACTGAAGCAAAAACAAGACCTTATTCTGAGTTTAACTGCTGCAGGCAAAAACCCTGAAGTACAGGCTAAAAATACAATCAATATCTCACACATTATCTGATCAGTCATCAGCAACAAACAAACAGCTATCTAAAGCTGAATCTCTGAGAAACAGGTCACATTGTTCTCCTGGACGTGAAATCAGTTCAGAGGACACAGAACAGTTTTGTTCTAAGGTGTAACCGGTTATAAAATGCATGGTTTACTGAAAATGAATTATTATTTTTTTTTTAATGTTGCTGTATATATGCAGGCAAGCGGAGAAAATTGCCTGAGGCGAGGGGGTTTTGCTTTTTTTCTTGATAGGTGACAGCTACATTTGCTTATTCAAATTGCGACCCATTTCATCAGTCATGGTGTTGAAGCGATATAAACAGATTCTATAAAGAAACAGAACATCATGGCTCTATAAAGACAAAAAACATTGCGATTATTATATAATGTCCTCAGTGTCCTACATTAATAAAGAGCTCACAGTGAAGGGGAAATGATTCAAAAACATGAGTCCTGAATGCCTCAAAGCTGTTGTCATGATCACTCAGTGTGAGAAATTTATGAATGCTTGGACTCTTGTGCACAACCTGGTTAAGCCATTTGAGAGACACAAATGAATATACATTCAAGGCACTTAACTTTCAAGTCAAATCAGGAGAATCACAGGAATAGAAAACCGAATGTATGCAAACACGTATGATCGTTGAAAACTTCATGTTGCTTTGAATATATCAATTTTTCTCTAGGCAAGTGTGTTCTTATTAAACCATACTAAACTGTACTCCACTAAAATCTCTGTTAATGTGCTCTCATTCAGGCATTCATGCATAAAATGTGTAGCAGAGAGTTTGAAGAAACACTGAAATTGAATGTCCCACTTCTGGGAAACACAATATCAAGTAAGGTTGATTTATTTTGTTTTTTCATGCAATTCTCACTGACAGAATTGAGTACTTAACTTCTTGATACAATTTTGGAGAGTGAATCTAACCTAAAGCATTTCAGTTAACTATAACTTTTATTTGCCAATCTAATGCAATTATACTTAAAATAAACTTGTAACAAAATTGTGACAAACTTGGTTGGAACCGCATCTCTTGATCTGTGAAGAATAGTTTCATGATATTATGACATATGGACTCAGGGGTCTAGGTATTGGTGGGGACATAACATCAGACAACAGACATTTAATTGTTTGATCAAAATTATTGCTAGGGACAATCGAGTAGTCGCTGGATATTGGTAGGGACATGCCATCTCTACTAAATTCTACGCCCAAGACAGTTGAACATGTAATGGTCAGTTTGTTTGTGCTCAGAGATATTGATTAGCTAATATAGCTTTCCCCCCTTAGGTTAACATTTTTTTTGACAAAAATGCAAACTGTTGCAAATAATGCAGCAACTGGTTCAATTTGATTCTTGTAAATGCAAGATCGCAAAATCCTGGAGGGACTGTTTGATATGTCCTGTCCAACTCAGGTTAACGTTTTTTTGCTAAAAACTCATAATAAAACAAAATTTAAACAAAAATGCAAGCTGTTGCAAATAATGCGACAACTGGTTCAATTTGATTCTTGTAAATGCAAGATCGCAAAATCCTGGAGGGACTGTTTGATATGTCCTGTCCAACTCAGGTTAACGTTTTTTTGCTAAAAACTCATAATAAAACAAAATTTAAACAAAAATGCAAGCTGTTGCAAATAATGCGACAACTGGTTCAATTTGCACTAATTCAGAAGACAGAAATCACAAAATCTTCCTGTTTCAAAGGGAAACATTTAAACATTTGTGTTTTTATCAGGTTAGTCTCAGATGTTTCTAACAAAGGATGACTGCAAGAGAACTATAAAATGAAAGTGAACAGCATAGTAAAAATAATCTTGTTTTGAAATACATTTTGAAGAGATGACATCTGATTACATGCTTTAGGATCTTGGCAAGGGTGTAGGATAGTAGTTGCTGGATATTGATAGGGACATGTCATTGCACCACGACTAATTTCCTACGCCCTTGAAAATCATAACAAGCGATGTCCGACTTTGGAAACTATAGTTTTCTTTATTCAAAGTTGATCTAGACAAGTATATTGAAACTGTTAATCCTAAAGCAGTGAAAACCATGGTTACTTTTCCTAAAGGATTTGTATTTGTGTATTTTTTCTTACTTTCTTTCTTTTTTCTTTGTTTTGTTTTTATAACTGTACTGCCTTCATGGTTTGATGTTTTTTACTGTTTAATAAAAAAAGGAATTAGAAAAAAAGTTTTGCGATGCACGCTCCGAAGTCCCGATCTGAATCAAATGATTTGCAATACACAAACCGAAGTAGGCCTATCGATCAGAATCAAATGATTTGTGAGGCCGCCACGAAGTTCCGATCTGAATCAAAAAATTCACGAATCCACTCCAAAATTCTGATCTATATAAAATAATTTACGATACGCGCTCAGACGTCCTGATCTAAATCAAATGATTCGTGGACCCGCTCCGAAGTCCCAGTCTTGCCCCTGGGGAAGTCGTGGCCTAATGGTTAGAGAGTTGGACTTGTAACCCAAAGGTTGTGGGTTCGAGTCTCGTACCGGCAGGGATTGTAGGGGGGGGGAGTGAATGTACAGCGCTCTCTCCCACCTTCAATACCACAACTGAGGTGCCCTTGAGCAAGGCACCGAGCCCCCAACTGCTCCCCGGGTGCCGCAGCAAAAATGGCTGCCCACTGCTCCGGGTGTGTGTTCACGGTGTGTGTGTGTTCACTGCTGTGTGTGTGCACTTTGGATGGGTTAAATGCAGAGCACTAATTCCAAGTATGGGTCAACATACTTGGCCACTTCACTTTTTCACTTTACTTCACTTTTTAAATCAAATGATTCTGCGGTGGAGCCCTTCAAAACAGTGAATCATTTTGCGATGCAGTTGTTTTAACGATTCAGAGTTTTGTTTCACCCATCACTATACATGCTTTTAAAAATAATTACAAGCAATGTCAAAATTTGAAAAAAATGCTCTTTTGATCTGTTTTGTTTGCTAGGGAATTGCTTGAAGTGAATGATCGAAGTCAAAAGTTTGAATCAACCGGAGCGGATCCAGCATAAACTCACTCAATTGATTCGGTTTGCCTGTTCCTCCGCTTTTCGTGTCTTCAGCCAGTGTACATGACACTGCTTAGCTCACTAGTTTTATGGCATTAACTGAAATAAGCGGAAAAAAAAGTATGATTTTTACGAACAAAATATCCATATTTCCATTCCAGAGATAGCATCAAACACAAATCTACAAACATATTCAGGCGAGGACGAGGTAACCGGTTTACAGCTAATAGTGAAAATATAATGATGTTATGCAGCTGTGAAGCTGTTTTTAAATAAGAAGTGTGTTTCATTGAGAATTAGGAAAATTTCACACTTTCCCTTTTGCCTGTCAGACAATCCAGCAATACCCCATGGAAATTCATCCCAGCTTTGATCTCTGATCTCTGAAGGCTGGTACATCAGCCTGAGAAAGGGCAGACATGCCATCACCTAAACATAGCATGGCATTAATATGCATGAGCTTGGATGTATGAAACATTCCTGTGCATGTAGGGAAATGGATGGGCGTAGATGACAAAAAAAAAGAGAGTGAGAGAGAGAATTGGGCCAGTGTGTAGTTTTATTTCCCTTCAGGGATTGTAGGGATTCATTCACATCCCAACTCCTAGACTCCATTCAGCAGTCGGTGTGCTGTGACGTAAACTGTATAATTCGCTTCGGTAACACTTTACTTGCAGGGGTGTGCATAAGACTGACATGACACCTTCATAATCATGACATGACACATGTCATGAATACATAACTGAGCGAATGACACTTAATGACAGTTGTCATAAACATGCATAAAAAACCTTCATATTCATGACATGTGTCATGTCATGATTATGTAGGTGTCATGTCATGATTATGAAGGTGTCATGTCAGTCTTATGCACACCCCTTCAAGTAAAGTGTAACCTTCGCTTCTTATTAAAGAGAGAGAGGGAGAGAGGAGGAAAAAAGAGTAGATGCATGTATGAAATGACCCAGTTTCCAGAGACGTGAGTCAGATGAGGATGTGAGGGGAACAAACTCTTTTCTAATTACTGAAAACACAGCATACAGAGTTGAATCATCATGGATTTTCACATGAGAGCATCAAAATGAGATATTCTGTCACATAAAACACCACATGAACCTGCTAAAATCAATAGTTAGATCATACGTTCTCAAAAGTCTGCAAAATGTGCATTTAAAGGAATAGTTCACACGCTGAAAAAAATCATACACTTTTCACCCCAAAATTAAGTAAATTTCACTAATAATTACAAAGAAATAGCAAGTAATGCATTGAGTTAAATGTGACATTTTGAAGCAGAAAGACTGAAATAGCATTTTCTTGTAAAACATACTGCAATAAAATTTTCTTTATTTTTGCAGTGCAGAAAAGAAGATTCTTAATTTACTCACCCTCATGTAATTCCAAACCTGCATTACTTTGCTCTTTTCTATACAGCAAATATATAGGAACTATGGCTGACAAAAAAAAAAGCACCATAAAAGTGATTCATATTCCTAGTCTTTTGAAGCCGTATGATGTGCGACTAACATTTAAGTTATTAATCGCCACAATCTGCGATAAGAAGTAAGATAACCAATGCAGTTTGTCAGACCGTGTGCGTCACTGTCTTTGAGTTTGCACAAGCGTCAATGAGATCTGACAGCTACAACGGCTCGCCTTTAATGTTTTGTTTTCACACTCCTGCTGATTTCAGAGACAAGTCCTTCAAAAAGCTTGTAAATAAATCAAATCTTTCTCCACATCTCTAGAGTTTCTTCTAAACACTGATGGGAGCTGTGAAAATATCACTGGGCAGGGAAGATAAAATGCTGATAAAATTCTCTAATGTTGTTTCAATAAGTTCATCAACAAGGAATATTTTCTTCACAAACGTAGAGCTGTACTGAGAAGAAGCTCTTATGAAACACATTTTCATGTCAAAGATCAAAGTTTCGACTGCAAGCTGCTGAAATAATTGTACAGTTTGCACATTTTCAGGTTCTTGTGAATCCTCGGTTCTACTATGGGGCTTAAATCAAAAGCCTCACGTAAACAAAGAGTAGTTGGGTCAACTGCATTATGGCTGTGCTCAGAATCATATACCATACTCTTATCTCTGTACATATAGTATGCAATGCACACACACTATGCATTGCATATATATATATATATATATATATATATATATACTGTATATTGTATAGGTTATATAGTGCATATACTGTACTATGTTTGGAAACAGCATATTAAAAATGATTTTTGAAGGATCATGTGACACTTTAGACTGGAGTAATAATGCTGAAAAAAGCTTTGCCATCACAGGCATAAATTACTTTTGGAAATATATTCATAGCTATAGAAAACAGATTATTTTAAATTTTAGGTTAATGATATTTAACAATACTTCTAATTTTATTGTATTTTGATCAAATAAATGCAGCCTTCGTAAGCCTATATATTTTGTATATATATATATATATATATATATATATATATACTGTATATTGTATAGGTTATATAGTGCATATACTGTACTATGTTTGGAAACAGCATATTAAAAATGATTTTTGAAGGATCATGTGACACTTTAGACTGGAGTAATAATGCTGAAAAAAGCTTTGCCATCACAGGCATAAATTACTTTTTGAAATATATTCATAGCTATAGAAAACAGATTATTTTAAATTTTAGGTTAATGATATTTAACAATACTTCTAATTTTATTGTATTTTGATCAAATAAATGCAGCCTTCGTAAGCCTAAAAGACTTCTTTCAAAAACATTTTAAAAAGTCTTAATTATTGCAACATTTGGTAGTACATTCTATAGCAGGGGTGCCCAACCCTGTTCCTGGAGATCTACCTTCTTGCAGAGTTCAGTTCCAACCCTGATCAAACACACCTGTCTGTAATTATCAAGTGCTCCTTCAGATCCTAATTAGTTGGTTCAGTTATGTTGGAGCTGAACTCTGCAGAAAGGTAGATCTCCAGGAACAGGTTTGGGCACCCCTGTTCTATAGGACTGAAAACCACTGGCCTAATGCTGCGTTCAAGTCCTCCTGGGACGTTCATACTTACGAGTTCAATTTAAACAAAAATTTACCGTCAACTACAGACGTTGCATCCAATCGATTGCGCCATGTTTCTCATTGACACGCCCCCAACTCGGAAACTCGGGGCTTAAAGAAAATTTGGAGTTTCCCACTCGTAATAACGACTTTGTGGTGGCGTTCATGTGCGTTCAACTCGTAAATACGATCTATCCAACATGACTTGAACGCACCATTAGTCTTGCCTGAAGGAGATGAGTGTGATGTGATGTTAACAGCTGACATGTAATGAGCGGTGAAACATTGGAACC
Source organism: Sinocyclocheilus anshuiensis (assembly GCF_001515605.1). Taxonomy (NCBI): domain Eukaryota; kingdom Metazoa; phylum Chordata; class Actinopteri; order Cypriniformes; family Cyprinidae; genus Sinocyclocheilus; species Sinocyclocheilus anshuiensis. The sequence goes on along the minus strand of NW_015552593.1, from coordinate 111,981 downwards.
AGCCTTCACTGGCTGAAAGCTGCAGGGGCATTATTAATCATGATGATGCTCCCCAATCACCTGTGCTTCATTTGCATGTTTGTAATTGAAAAAAGGGAGCAAAAGCATCACCTCTTTGGCTGTCTGAGGTTGTTTAATAACCCAGGCAGTATAAAATGGACACTAGGTTTTTTAAAGCTTAAAATATTGTTGAACTGTATTTTTAAATATTAATAATTCCAACACTGGAGGGAATGTTTGTAGAGCTTGTTTGCTTTAATTTTAAAGTCTGATTCTTCAGCAGTGCCAGATGAAACTGAGTAACAAACATTCCCATGGGATCCTCTAAAAATCATACTTTTCACACTACAGCTCAGGGTTCATTTTTTTTGTTTTTTGTTTTTCCCTGAGGCCCACTTAAAGTTTCTTACACCGTATTCATTTTACCACTTACTGTACTTCCTTCTCTCTGACCCTTAAATTAAATGTGAAAGTTCATAACCTTTTCATGACTAATGGTTGATTTACTTTAGCTGATTTATTTTGTCTGTCTCTTAAATATGCAACAAACAGACTGCTCATTCCAGTCCAATACTAAACATAACGCTTACTCTCATTAGTTCACTTAACAGCATATTAGCCTACATATCTTCACTATTAGTGCTCATAAAAGCACATTAAATGCTGAATATCACTCATACTGCCATTAGTGTTCATAAAAGCATTTGAACATTAGCCTACTGTCACTGTTGTTATTCTTCATATACCATTCCAAGCATAAGCACCATAATAGTGCATTTTATACAGCTTTATATCACTATTACACTTCACATAAGCTTATAAAATACTGAATGTCATTACTGTCATAAGTTTTTAAAACAACAGAGTAGATATTGAACATCACCATCACTGTGATTGTTCATATCATCACCATTCAGTTTTCATATCAGCACATAAAATAGGCTACTGAATATTGCTTCCATGAGTTTTCAGAACAACGCAGTAGGCTGTGCTAAGCATCATCTCAACTAGTTTTTCTCTCAACACATTAAATACTGATCATCATAACCATTCTTGTCGTAAGTTTTCAAAACAGTGCAGTAAACGCAACGCAGAACATCACCGTCACTGTGATTCCTGTTCATAACAGTGCATTATATAGGCTATCAGTGTTGGGGAAAGTCACTTTTAAAAGTAATGCATTACAATATTGTGTTACTTCCTTAAAAAGTAACTAATTACGTTACTTAGTTACTTTTTATTGAAAGTAATGCGTTACGTTATTTTTGCGTTACTTTTTAAATCTGGACTGGGCTTGCTTGTTTGCTTTTAATATAAAAAGTTCTTTTTTTGGCAAATATAAAAGCCCTTTCACCCCAAATGAAATGTAAATTTACATCTGTACAGTAGAACACAGAAGAAGAAAGTTCAACACTCTTCAGCAATAAAAAAAAGAAGAAGAAATGTTAGTTTATCTTGTGTAATTTTTGCTTATTAGTATGGTTGAATTGGATCACTGAAGAAGGTCAGCAGCAAATTGGTTAATAAAATGGGATTAAACACATAAAGGATATTTGTATTATTTAACATATTTAATCATTGCAGTTTTTTATTCATTTTGAGGAAAACTAAATCAGATTTTTTTTTTTGTGATTGAGTGAGATGAATTAATGCATGTTCACATTTATTCTAGAACTAAAGTAACATCTTACTCCCGATTTCTCTCAACAAGGGGACAGGAGAGCTTTCAATCAATAAATGGGTACCAGGCGTTACTTATTTGAAAAAGTAACTCAGATATTTTCTTGTAAATTAAAAAGTAATGCGTTACTTTACTAGTTACTTGAAAAAAA
>NW_015552593.1:109088-109252 GCF_001515605.1 Sinocyclocheilus anshuiensis | reverse complement strand
AGGGCCTTTCGGGCCTTTCGCACCGCAGGAACCTTTTCATAGTACCAGAACTAATTGTGGAACTACCCACTGTTCGCACCTTTCGCACCGCGGGAACTGGGAGCGATTTTAGTACCGGACTGCCTTTTTCGAGAACCAAATTAGCTCCTACTCCGGAGCAGGGT
>NW_015552593.1:89924-108810 GCF_001515605.1 Sinocyclocheilus anshuiensis | reverse complement strand
ATTTGAAAAAGTAACTCAGATATTTTCTTGTAAATTAAAAAGTAATGCGTTACTTTACTAGTTACTTGAAAAAAAGTCATCGGATTACGTAACTTGCGTTACTTGTAATGCGTTACCCCCAACACTGTAGGCTATACTAATCATGTTTTCACAGCACATTTAAGAAGTCAGCAAAATCGTCCCAGTACTTTAGTACTGTACATTTAGTTCTGGAACTAAAGCGGTGAGAAAGGCCCTTTTCATGCCATAACTCTGTATATATATATATACAGTGGGTACGGAAAGTATTCAGATTACTAATCATGTTTTCACAGCACATTTAAGAAGTCAGCAAAATCGTCCCAGTACTTTAGTACTGTACATTTAGTTCTGGAACTAAAGCGGTGAGAAAGGCCCTATTGTTACTATTAGATTTCTCTCCCTCTCTCTCTCTCTCTCTCTCACTCTCTCTCTCTGCAATATTAAATACATCATCGCTGTTCTTGTAAGTTTTCAAAACAGCACAGTAGAAGCGGAGCATCACCGTCACTGTGATTAGTGCTCATAACAGCGCACTATATACTTTGCGTTCAATCTGCAGTGCTAGTCAGTCATAGGAAACGCTGGAAGGTCTCTTGTCAATCCAGGAGAAACTTTCGTGCATTTCTCTGGATGTAGGTTACATTTTTTTTTTCTGAGACGAATTCAACCTTACTGACACACTGGACTACAATCACTAGTCGACTGCCCTGATTGCTTCTGGACGGGCGCTGAATCGGGTCACTTTAAGTCACCATGCTGGACGTTCACTTAGAAAAGAAATGAATTCTTTTAATGAAACATCACCTGAGACTAACCTTGGGGATTATGATTATATTTTCGCCGATGAGATTTATAAACTCCTGACGTTCACCGTCGGATCCATCGGTGTCCTGGGCTTCTGTAATAATATCATCGTGATTATTCTCTACTACAGGTTCAAGAGACTCCGAACACCAACTAATTTGTTAATAGTGAATATAAGTGTCAGCGATCTGCTGGTGTCAATCACCGGAGTTAATTTCACATTCGTCTCGTGCGTGAAGAGACGATGGATCTTTAATTCTGCCACATGTGTTTGGGATGGATTCAGCAACAGTTTATTCGGTCAGTTCTGTCTTTAGTCCTATTGATAGTCACCTAAGTTTTCAAGCAGCCTACTTTGAATTCAAAAACAGTCATTCGTACATGTTTATTTCCAACGAATGTTTCCTTCATTAGATCAAGAAAGACAATTCAGACACTTGAAGAGCCAATTTGTTTGTCTCTTAATGGTGTTGGTCATTGCAGTCAGTTCGTCTTTTAGGCTACATTGTATGTTATTGATCTATTATCTGAAAACTTTTACATTTTTACAAGTGTTCTCGGTCAGTTGTCATGTCAATAGGCTAAGTGGTCTTATGAAGGCGAGCGTTGTGCTAAAACGTTAAGAACAAACCGCTGCAATGTCACAACGAAGCATTTTGACTGCATTACGGAACTTGGCGCTACGAAATTCTCCAGAAAGTACAGCTATTTAAAAACATTATTAGCAAAATAAAACCATTACAAATTATCGTTGCCGCTCCGTACCTATAGTGGGTCAATATAACGTGTTTTACCACGGAAACAAAACCGGACTAATAAACTATAACGTTTTATTTGGAACCGACGCAGTGAACAGTAGCACCCTATCACATGGGGAGAGTGGGGACGGTAGTAACACTTTTTGCATTTCCTTTAGTTTCTCAGAGACTGTTTGTATTAGAAAGCCAACATTTTAATACAATAAAGCCACATCTGTCAGCTACAGCTACCCACACTACTGTAACATGTGTACATATGACAATATTTTATACTTGAATAGACAAAGTCAAATGTTGCAACTGACCCCATTAGAGGGGACGGTTGCAACAGTCCACAGGGGAAGTTGCAACATTCATTAAAATGTAATTAATTCCTAAATTATTTTTTAAGTATTCTTAAATATCATTTTGCGATTTCTGTATTTTATTTGTGGACAGACAGGGTCTTCAATAAGTTAAATTGGCTGTATAAAAACAAAGAATAGTAAATGGGGGGGAAAAAAAACATTTTAAAGTAATAAGTAACAACCATGTTTTGGATAATTATTACAATATATCTGAACCACAAAATATTAATTTAATCAAAATCAAGACACTGAAATTTAATAATAATAATAGCCAACTTCTGTGAACTTCTGTGAAAGTTTACTGAACTGGGGCCAGTTCATAGCCACTATGTTAAAACTGTCTTGACTAACTAGCAGTTACCAGGTAATCAGTCTTACTTTCAAAAAAATTCAAATTAGACAAATCTACCATTTTATGTAACTGACTTTATACGTGTAAGTGTGTGTGTGTGTGTGTGTGTGTGTGTGTGTGTGTGTGTGTGTGTGTGTGTAAGACAAAGAGAGGGTGAGAATGAAGGAAATTAGTCAACCTTAGACTCAAACTGATTTTTATGCTATTTACGTAAATAAAAAAGGTGAGATACCTGACTATTGAAAGGGATTCTTTACCAATCCATAAAATCACAATTTTGTAATGTAATGGCATAGCTTTTACATCAGTGTTGTGGTAAGGGATAGCATGCCAACACTGACAGCTGTGATAAAACTTGGTATATTAGCTTGACACAATATCTTTGACACATGCTATCTATGCCTATTAGAAGCTAAGAAAACACAGATTAAAATTATATGTTTTTATAATGCTTCACGCAAACAACTTAGTGTGACAAAAAATCGGATCATTTTTTTTACCATGAAAATTATTTTTTGTAGAAGGAATGGTCACATGTGGCTGATTTCTTCCAGGAAGGATGAGGGGCTAACTAAGAATGTGCAGTATGAATATCATCACTGTAGCTCTTTCCTGATTGAAGAAATAAGCCATGTTGCAACTGCCCCTCATTGCAACCGTCCCCACAACTGCCAGACATTTTACTTAATACAATTGTGATTGTTTGTTATTTCAGCTTTGTGAATGTCTAGACTTTCTGAATGGGCGCGCGAGACCTAGCCTACATTTCTCACTCGAGACAAAACACTCTGGAGCAGCGGCATATGTCATCTGGAAGGAGCTATGCAGCGAAAGTGCTGTTAACCTAATAATAAAACTAAAAGAGCTGCATAGCATGTACAGCAGCTCAAAACATTTGGTCTTGCAAGGACTTGAGTTAATTGTGTGGTCTCTGACTTTTGATTATAGGCTACTTTTGGAATCTTTGTAAATCTGAGAACTTGAAATATTGTTGAGAAATCTTTTTAAACACTAGTGTGAGATTGGAGGGACATTTTCTCAATAGGAAAATGCAATTTTAACAAAAATCACTGACATTTTGTCTTTCCTACAGCAAATGATTTCATATGAACATATAACTCATTTAAAACGATCTAATTCAAGTTATTTAGAGCACATCAAATTATCTAAAGGAAATGCATGTTTTCCTCATCTAATTATATCAGATAGCTTCACAGTCATAAGAACATTTATGCTTAATTGTATTCACTTGATCATGTGACCATTTACAACAACAGGCAAAGAAACAAATCCAAGCATCCATAAACAACTATGACACATTTATTGAAATAAAAGTCCATCTGGCGCAGGGAAAGATGAGATCAAATGGAGTCAGATAATGAGACTTTAATGGTCCAGAAATATCCAGCAGAATATCAACTAAGCATCTGTGAGAGGATATGCTTTGAGGAGCATACCATAATCTCATTTCTGAAAGATAGATGGTCATTTTAAGCATCTGCTCCCCCAAGGTCACACCTGATGCTATTTTAAGTCCAAAGGTTATCATCACACATGATTGCTTCTGTACTGCCTCTTTTGACCCAAGATGTGAAATTGGCTGCGTTTGATGCTTCTACAAACAGTTGTTTGTAGAGGCATTTGTGTCTATGACCTCCATTTTTGCTCCATTGAGAATTGACTCATTTAAATAAAAACAGTTTTGATGAGATGTAGCTCAGTGTGCAATACTGCATCATGTTCCACATCAAATTTACTAAGCCCAGTTCTATGAGAAAGAAAAAAAGAGGTCCGTGTGAATACATCTGACAGCTGAGAGGAAACACGTTAGTGCTGCTTCCCCGCCGGCCTGCCTCTGTCACAGAGGACTGTGGATGTCTGGGTAATTGGGGGAATGTGTCTGTGAGTCTCTGCAGATACTGCAGTTCAAAGATATTGTTATTTACTTCTAGAAATGATACCAATTACTATAATCCATCATCTGCTGAATGTGAGACTGAGTTTGCTGGGAGCTTGATTTCTGTAAAAGAGAAGCCACATTGTTTTGTATTTATATTTATTTAACGCTTTTCACAATGCACCTTGTTTTCAAAGCAGCTTTACAGAAAATCACGATGCCAATTTGTATCGTAGAGTTAGGCAATAATATTGTTTACATTTATAGTTGGGTGAATCTCAAAATCTCTCAAGAACATGTCCATATATGTCTTAAGAATCTTAAAAGAATCCACATCTAGTTCCATTAGCACATCCTTACCTATCCTAGCTTAACTTTAAAAATTAATTGTGTCCAGACGGGATGATCCTTGTGAATGTTTAGTACCATAATGAGATTCTTAAAAGAATCCTAAAAAAAATAATGAGAATGGCAAACAGACTCCAACATCTGGACACAGTTTGGTAATGAGAGGACAGAATTTATCTATCTATTTCTAGTCAGCTATATGTCTTTTTATTTCTCCTCTCGTCCTTTAAGGCATAGTGTCCATCATGACTCTCTCCGGTCTGGCGTATGAGCGCTACATCCGTGTGGTTCATGCCAAAGTCATTGACTTCCCCTGGGCCTGGAGGGCCATCACGCACATCTGGCTGTACTCTTTGGCATGGACTGGAGCTCCTCTCCTGGGATGGAACCGCTACACGCTGGAAGTCCATCAGTTAGGCTGCTCCCTCGACTGGGCTTCCAAAGATCCCAATGACGCTTCCTTCATTCTCTTCTTCCTCCTCGGATGCTTCTTCGTCCCTGTGGGTGTCATGGCCTACTGTTATGGAAACATCTTGTACACTGTGAAAATGGTAAGGCGAACAGGTGCAACAATGGGCTTAGCTATAATAACAGTCATTTTCTCACTGGCCTGTCTGGATGTATCAGATATATATTTCCTGTTACCTGATGCTCTAGAAACACACTAGCTAGCTGAGTCTTCTACCTAGATAGGAGGTTTTTCATGGATTTAGGGTGGTTGCTTCCATAGATAATCTTTTGCATGTGCAAAGTTGGTTGAATATTTGCTAATTGCATTTTTTTTACACCTTTGTTGAATTTCCTATTTCAGATTTATATGGGACGACAAACTGACTTGATCATCCCACTTCATCCAATTATCAGACAAACTGTATCAATTAATAGTACTATAATGGTATTGCAAGCCATTTTTCATTCTTTGTGCACAAAGAATTTGAAGTGTAAACAGTGCAACAATTTACTTTTGTTTGTCAGGCTACAAAAACAAAAATCAAACTTAAGAACTATTTACACTTGATCAAGCTTCAAATTAAATATGATTTTAATGATTTCAATGGTCAAAATACTGTCCAGCACCAACCCCTTCCTCCATCTTCTAGTTCAGAATATCACATCACAGTTCCATAACTCCAAAATCATCACCCAACAAGGCATTTCAAGAGAATATTTAATTCAAAGTGTCTATAAAAATAAACAGTCCCATCTAATTAAAAACTATAGTGTGTTTCACACACTGTAAATTACTATTATTATTATTAAATAAAGGGAATTTGTACACATCATACTTAGTATTTTACCTTTTTGAAATACTAATAGCAAATTTTATTAAAAATGTATTTTATCGACCCTTGATTTCTCGCTTGTCATCTCTGATCTGTGATTTGCATGTGGCACCTTACAGTTTCTTTCTTTCTATCTTTAACCTTCATCATTCTCTCTTGTTCTTTTATAAACACACAGTCAAACTGCTGTGATTTAGCAGTGCAGAGGTGCCGACATGCTGCTGTTTGATGGGCTATTTCCACTAAAAGCCATATTGTCTGAAAGTGCATTCAGCAAATAAGCAGCCATGGTGATTGTGTATGTAAATAGCTTGCGATTTTCATCAGCACAGTTCCTGTGCAACAGATTTTATCGGTGTGCCATCCAGATGGGGGAAAGCATGACTGCTCCAACATGAGTGATTGTGTGCTTACCACAAACTGAAGTGTGCAGTCTTTTCTCTTATCTTAGCTTTGTGTACAGAGACAGCTTTATTTAAGCTATTTGTAGGTTGATTCCCCTGGAAAGCATTCTGCCCAAAACAGCAACACTGGCTGATCCAATGGCATACGTTTGGGGCGCGACTGTCTGTTTTTCTGACCAATGGCAGACTGGGAGAGTGTTCTGCAAACATGTTTAAAAACTGTTATAATTTTTATTAGTGGTGCAAAAACACTGGATCGATGAAACAAACCACAACAACCCACAGACTACACACCAGGGGTGCGTTTCCCAAAAGCATCGTTAGCTAACTATGGTGGCTCGTTCCATTGAACTCTATTGGTAACGACGGAACAATAGTTGCTTTTGGGAAACGCACCCCAGCACAGCTAACAACACAAAACTTCTGTTTGGATTGAATCCAGGAACATTATTGATTTGAAACAGAAAAACTACATAGACTGAAAAGAACAAAGCTACTGATAAACATCATTTGTTAAGTATCATTAGCAATGTGAAGTACTTGATCAACAAACTTCATGCATCCACACTGATAATTGTCAAAAAAAAGAGATAAAGAAAAGCCAGTGAAACATAAACAAAAACTTGGAGAGCATGTTTAATAATTTCGATTGTTTTATAAGTCTCATAAGGTGAACTGTTTACAGACTGCAGAAAGCAAGTCAATATTACTCAAGAGTTAAACCCATGAGGCACAATACCAGACTAGCCCCCTGTTCTCTTGAAAGTACATAAACACATATCCGTGTTGGTATTCTTGCTCTGATATCAACCCTCAGCAGGAGTTTCTTAATAATCCAGACTACTTATTTTAATCCACTATTTCATAATTTCTGTGTTGGTAAAGGAAGGATTTACAATGCTGTTTGATCGGTGTCTTCTTGATTATTCTGTTCTGTATAAGTAAATATGGTTAAGTGTGCCAGGAACTGCTTGAATAAATACATAACTGATTCAGGAAATCAATAAATGCATTAATGAATCGGTGAATCAAGCACATGAATGAATCAGGGAATCAATAAATGCATGAATGAATTAGTGAACCAATTGGGAAGTTATTCAAATTGAGACATTACGTACAGTAGAATTGTAGATTTTACAACATTTTAAAGCATATTCCACCACAGGACAGTTTAATATGAACTAGTGAATTAAAAAGTTATTTAAATGTGGCCAGTCAAAGGCATTAAGTTATACACTTCCTTAAATACTTACATATTTATGCAAATATTGAACTAAAATCTTGATGTTAATTAAACAAAAATAATGAATGAATGAATCTGTGAATCAATGAAGGAGTTGCATATACCTGTCAGTGTCAGCAGCATGACAGTTTTAATTGATCCATGACATAAGGAAAAACAACATAAGATTGACTATACTGGATTGGGAAGCCATCTTCGGATAAAGTGATTTCAGGAGAAATCTTCGGCCAGCTGTTCACATCATCACCATTGCGCCCCCAAGTGCTGACCCAGTTCTGTGTTAGTTACACAATGCCAGGCGCCTTGAGAGATGCTCAGTCAAACTCAGCAAATTTTATTGCATTCATATTAATGAATGCATGCATGCGTGACTCAGAGGACATAATGTGTTTAATTAAAGAAGCATCATTAGAGATTTTAGGGCATGATGCTTTCAAGCAGGGCAGCATGTGACCTCCGTCCACATCCAGTCACCTTGGGAAAGTATATATCTTCATCATCAGGAACATTATGTGCAATATTCATGTAAAGTCTAAGTATGTCAGCCTAGTCTAACTATGTATTTTTCTATGAACATATAGATTGTGGATATGGATGTGTGAATTGGGATACAAGTTTTATTGTCTGTATTAATTTGACTGATAATCAGTGTGGTGCTAGGAATTCTGTTCTATTCGATCCTTTATCTTTTCTGTTCCCTAGAATAATTTTAGAAATTCTGATATTTGTGGTTGCACCTTTTATTATGTTTAACTTTTACCCACATTTTTAATGGTATTGCAATGTTATGTTTGCAGAATGTCATTATTTTTGCATGTCCTTTTCTAGATTTTTAACTTTCCTTATAAAAACAGATTAAAAGAAAATCTACCTTTTTCAAATCATTTGTTTTAAAACTAATGTTTAAATAACACAGAACCGCAGTTCCCAATACTACTGTCATCACAAGTGTTTTCTAAGTAAGATTTCTAAGTCTTTTAGAAAGGCATTTTTAAATTACAATCTAAAAGCTTTATTAGGTCTCATGATCTTTTTTTTTAATGATATACTAATTTTTTCACACAGTATCAAAAATCCACTTAAAAGTTGACTAAAGCCATGTTCTTTTTTTCCAGGACATGCAATAATATATTCTTTAACATGAAGGGGTTTTATGACAGAATGTCTTTGCTCTTTTCTTGTAGCTGCGCTCTATCGAGGATCTGCAGACCGTTCAGACAATTAAGATTCTGCGATATGAGAAGAAAGTGGCGGTGATGTTCCTAATGATGATTTCCTGTTTCCTGGTGTGCTGGACACCCTATGCTGTGGTCTCAATGCTGGAGGCTTTTGGCAGGAAGAGTTTCGTCTCCCCCACGGTTGCCATCATTCCCTCTCTCTTCGCCAAATCCAGCACTGCCTACAACCCTGTCATCTACGCCTTCATGAGCAGAAAGGTCAGCAGAGGTCACTTAATTCTGATGGAGGGGCATTTATTACAGTATATTATATAGTCAGGTCTGGTGATCCTCACATATACAAACTTTACAAGTCAACATACAGTGTTTCTGTGAACTGTCAAATTGTATAAGAGATAACCTTTGATATTTTAAATAAATGTAGTACAAGATAATAAATAAATATTGCTTTAAATAATTAATGATAAATAATAATTTTATACTACATTTAACAGCATTTTATCTGTATTATTCCATGAATTTTGGAGTAGAATGATTTTTTAATGAAAAAAATGCAAATAAGTTGTAAACTGTGACATGAAAATCTTTACTATATTAAAATTATTCATTTTTTCTATTGTGTAATATTAAAGGAATATTCAATGTTTTTCATCATTGATAATTTCATTTAGTATTTTAATTTATGAAATGTGGAATTGCTCAGACAGTGTCTCATACAAAAAGTAAAACTGAATTAATAAAGTTGTCAGCAGAATGTACTGTAAAAAAAAATTTTTTTTCAAGGTTGTAAATAAATATTATTTCACTAATTCGAAAATTCCCTATTTAATTCAGTGTTACTTGCTGTTTCTTTGTAATTATTTGTGAAATTTACTAGCAATTTCTTGGCAAATTAGTATTAACCCATAAGAGCCCGGACCAATTTCTCCTTATAGGAAAATTATGGGGCATATAAAACAGACCAAATGGACCACTTATAACATGTTTCTGCAGTTGTGAAAGATCTGAACATCTCCTTGTGAAAGATCTGTAATGTGACGTATATGTTACATTGGGCGTTTATGATCAATTTTGAATGTTACATATATGTTACATTGGGCGTTTATTTCTCAGTTGAAAAAAAACAAATTTTGTCAGGTTTTTTTTGCTAAATAACAGTTTTTTTCTGTTTATTTGCTTTTTCACAACATATATCAAAATTATTACTTTTCTGGGAAGATAAAACAAAAACCTTTTTTAGAAGTAATACAGTTTTGCATTTTATTTGCTTTGCCACAACATATTTCAAAACCACATAACTGTGACCATTACATTTTACAACAACTATTTTGTAACATATCAAAATTCTACTTTTTCAAGTATATTGTTTAACCAGAAATTACTTTTTAGATTTTTTTTTTTTCACAACTTGAAAATGTGCAAACTGAATAAAAAGAAATAACTACCTCACACTGGAGGTTAAACATGCATGTAGTGCAATAACATTGCTAAAATGTGTATATTGTGCAATAAAATTGTAAACAAGCAAACAATACAATGCTCAGTGAAATAAAAACTTGATCACTCTGATCAAACCATTGTTATCGCCTTTATCACTTTAATTTCTTCTATGCACAATGCATTAAGTTAATTAGTGTATGCAAAACAATGAAACAGTTAGTTCTTAGCATTTATTGCTATGCAACAGCATATATGATTTTTTTCTCTTCAATGTTTTTATTTTCTTGTAAGTTAGTTCTTGTATGCGATGCAGTGCAACAAGCACCTGTCATGTGTTATCTCTTCACCGCACAATGGACTAAGTTACTGCAATGCAATATACAAGTTATGTGTTATCTCTTCAATGCATAACAGATGAGTTAGTTCATTCATCGCATCACCACATCAGTTATGCAGATTAACATCAAATTTTCATTTTTGGGTGAACTATCCCTTTAATTATGAAATAGAGATTGTGACGAGTGGGGCAGGGCCGAGAGCCGTGGGAACGGAGCGAGGCCGGTGGAGTAAGTGATAATGCACGACACCTGCGCCACTCACTGGTCTCGAGTCCCACGGAGGAGTTCCGGAAGGATAAAAGGAGGAGTGACGACAGTACAAGACGAGAGAGGACCAGGCCTGGAATTTATTTTGTGTTTTGGTTCTGTTTGTGCTGTTTTGTGTTTATTTTATTATTAAAGTTTTGTTTAAGAGTTCGCCGGTTCCCGCCTCATTCTTCCCTCGTTCCAGCACCACCGCCTCGGGCAGCCACCGGCGGTCTCTCCGCTTGTTCCTGCTGCCCGATCTCCTCAGCACCGCGATCCCCCTCAGCAGCGAGGGCTCTCTGACAGCGTGTCCCTCCTTCCTTGGTTTCAGCACCAATGTAACCACAGTTCGTAGGTCGGGAAGAAGGAGGCGGGAACCGGTGAACTCTTAAACAAAACTTTAATAATAAAATAAACACAAAACAGTGCGACAGCCCCTCGCGAACGACTGTCGCGCACAAACAGAACCAAAACACAAAATAAAATCCAGGCCTGGTCCTCTCTCGTCCAACACGGTCGTCACTCCTCCCTTTTATCCTTCCGGAACTCCTCCGTGAGACTTGAGACCGGTGAGTGGTGCAGGTGTTGCTCATTATCAATTACTCCACCGGCCTCGCTCCGTTCCCACGGCTCTCGGCCCCGCCCCCATTCGTCACAAGGACCAACATATGATTTAAACATCTTGTTTTAGTTACAGGTATGCAAAATAGTTTCAAAATATATTTCATTATCAATGTAATTAATTTGACATTATTTTTATGTTTACATTTGTTCAAATATGCTTTGATATGAGCAGCAGTAACTATATAACACTAAAATAATTTAATCAGTTAAATTAATTAAGCAGCTCATTAACATTTTTCTTAATGTGACAAATATGTCTCATCAAAATTCCACCTACTGTTTTAAGGTTAACAGCCCGATGTGACATATATGTCACCACAATATTTTCGTAACTTGTTTTATATCAATTTGTTCAAGAAATTTATTAAAATCAGCTTAAGTGTAATCTAGGATATGTTATTAAAACATTAGAATTGTTGCATGGGTTGAAACATACCTTTAGTAACAAAAACAAGCGCTTTTAAAAATTGCTGACACTGCAACATGTGCTGATTAGACAGGCCACCATTTTGGAAATGTTGCCATGGCAACAAAAATTCATATATTGTCACATGACTGAACCTGTGTGTTCCTTATATATCCCTTAGGGACTTCCTGAGTTGAAAGTGAGGGATAATGCTTTAAAAAGACCTTTTCAGATAATCACCAGTGTTTGTGACACCTGCGTCACCGTGGGTTCTTATGGGTTAAAAGTAAATCCTAAACCAATTTGCTGCATTTAACAGGTGCTTAAATATAGTTTATAGTCTTGTAGTTTCACTTAATTGTCAGCGTTTATCTACAATAGAAAAATGTTAATATACAAATTTTATTCAGAAATTGCTGGTAAATTTCACTAGAAATTGTATTCATAAATTGCTGGTTAATTTCAGAAATAATTACAAAGAAAATGCAAGCAACACATTGAATTAAACATGAAATTTTGAAGTAGAAAAACTGATAGTATTTTCTTGTGAAATTTATTTTAATAATCTTTATATATATACAGTATATATATATATGTGTGTGTGTGTGTGTGTGTGTGTGTATATATATATATATATATATATATTTATATGAAGCTTACTTCTCCTTTTTTGATTGGTCAGTTTCGCAGGTGCATGTTACAGATGCTGTGTTCTCGTCTGGCCACTCTGCAGCACAGCATTAAGGACCGTCCCCTTGCCCGCATCGAACGTCCTGTACGCCCTATTGTGATGTCACATAGCCGTCCTGACCGGCCCAAAAAGAGAGTGACCTTCAACTCTTCCTCCATCGTATTCATCATCGCTAGCAATGACACTCATCCTCTGGATATTACCTCCAAATTCAATGACGAACCAGACATCAATGTAATTCAAGTTCGACCGCTTTGACACTTGCCACTTGTGACATTTAAGAACGACGGTGGAGTTCATTAACATCACACTAATTTAATGTTTATAATATACAAAGGATACAGAAACATCTTTTTTTATACATGAATATGGAAAATATGGAAACAAGGATTTTTCAAATTGTTGCAGCAGTAATCAGAATCAGAATCAGAATCAGAATGAGCTTTATTGCCAGGCCGTGAAACACAGAGCAGCAGAGTTTGAAAAATCCTTATTTGTCCGGGAGAGCAGAAGGAGCTTGTCCGTTTTGTTGGGTAGAGAGCGGAGGTTCGCCAGATGGATGCTAGGCAACGGCGTCCTGAATCCACGCTGCCTGAGCTTCACGAGGGCGCCACCTCGCTTCCCCCGTCTGCGCATCCTGAAGCGCTTGATCAGCGCCGCAGCTCCCCCGATTACAATGTCCAGCAAAACATCAGAATAATCGAAAACCGGTGAAATATCGGGTGGTGTGTACTTCCGAATGTCCAGCAATTTGTCTCTGTTGAAACTGATTGCAGGGATATAAGTAAAGACAGGACAAACTAACAAAAACATAAAAACAACTGCGGAGCACGCCACGGAGGCAGCTATCAACGTCGGCGCCATCGCGAGAGGTAATGCAACATAAACTGATTTTTTTTGTGTTCGCAATCAGGATTTGTGTGAATTATGTCAATTGTAACTGCTGTAAGTATTTTATGGAAATGACTTGGAGTTGTTTTTGATCAATTGTGTTCCTTCTCCATCTTTTCGGACACTGAAACTTCCAGCTTCACCCATGCAGTTTCATGGGACGGTGAGATATCCACAGCTTAGATTGCTCAGTCCGTGAGTAGAATACATTAGTGAGTGTGCTCAGTGTTAGTACAAGGACTCTTCTAGGACGGGACATTTGTCAAAGCCTGCAGCACCTTGTACATAAAGTCAGTCAGGTCCACAGCGCCCCCTGGAGGAAGCTAAGTGTGTGTCCTATTTGAAAAACAAGCCAAACATCACTATTTCTACTGCTCAATATTTAGATTAGGGCTTTGAACAAACCCCTAAATATTAAACTTTGGTGAGTTTACCTCAAATTGCATTGCTTCTTGAAAAGAGCTGTGTTTACCCTTTTCTATTATAGAGAATATAGGCTACTTAAGATTTGCAAGGGTGTAGATCTTGTGTTCTGCAGTGAGGGCCTACTGAGGGTGTAGGTAAGGTTTGATTTTGCCATTGGTGGGGACATAACGCAGACAACAGACATTTAATTGTTTGATCAAAATTATTGCTACAATTTAGTAGTCACTGGATATTAGCAGGGACATTTCATAGTGTCCCTATAAATTCTACGCTCTTGAAAATCATAACAAGTGATGTCCGACTTTGGATACTATAGCCTAATCTGAATCAAATGATTCGCGCTCTGTGCTCCGAAGTTCCGATCTGAATCAAATAAAGATTCACGAACCATCATTTCAGATTGGGACTTCAGAGGTTAAGGCTAGAAGGGAGACAGCTGTGGCTACTATTGGGGCTACTGGGCATGTGCACATCAATATAGTGTAATTTTTGTCACACTGTACAACAATTACTATTTTTTGCATTATTGTAAAGGGTAGTTTAGAATTGGGGTAGGTGTAGACGTTAATAAAACACAATCTAATTGGAAGAAAATGTTATTTTATTATTATTTTACGGTCAGAGCTATATCTAGCCACAACCGAAGTCTCGATCTGAATCAAATGATTCGCGATACGCGAAGTTCGGAAATGAATCATGAACCCGCTCTGATTCCCTATTCGCGCTTTGAAGTCCCGATCTACATTAATATGACGAGCTGCACCTCAATAATCGGCAATAATCGGCATTGTGATCTAGTTATATTAACTAAATAGATTGACCGCTGCAGTTCAGTTGGTGACAGTTCAATTGGAAATCAGTTGAAAGCATCCAGTCATCTCATTGAAGTGAATGTTACATTTATCAGTATCCTATATTATAATCAATATTTGAGAAATTATTGTTATATCTGATATTAGCCTACAGGGATGGACAGTATTTTAGGCTACATGTATTTAAAATACGTAGCCTATTTGAAAGTGAAATCTGTGTGAAAATCTTTCACCCTCATGTTACATTGTTGATTGTGTGGATTAAAATAAATTGAAATTAGCCTACTGGATTTCGTCTGCGAAAATTCGCCGAAAACAGTAAACGTGACCGCACCCGATGTAATTTTTCATGTCTGAAAAACAAAGAAAAATTAAATTCCCAGTTTTTTTATGACCATGTAAACCTTAAGTATAAAAATCATGTACTGAATAATGACTAAAAACATAAGCTGAAAAGCAGTCGTTGCATCAAAACACAAGTGGTAGTTTTAAAGAAATAGTTTGTGTTGTATAATTTTATTAAAGGGATTTATAATACAAAAAAGACATACTGACTTATGTTCGAAAATGGCAATTGAATGACCGACTGCCTGCTTGAGTGGGCAGAGAGCAGCTGTTATCTCATTCATGGATTATGCCTTGCGGAGGATTTGTGGGTTAAACGTGAACGAGGATTAATGTGAGTTTTTACATGACAGTGAAAGACCATCAGGAGGACTTAACATTTCTCCCACCCTGAAACTAGAGTATGACAATGTTTTTGTTGCACTAAAAGTGAGATACATAGACCCACAAAGCAGAAGAGTTCAAGCATTCTGTGAACAAAAGATTTTATTCAGTCACATTTAACTTATTTTGAATCTACAAGAACAGACAGTGATCAGCTTGACTTTTTAAAATAATTAAAAACAAAGAAATGATATCTATGTGCTTCGAGATCACAGCACCCACACAGATGTGATCTACATGATATATAAAGTAAAAGCAAACCTGAATTAAAACTGAAACAGAATTATACATCCATTACAACAATTTCAAGGTCATGGTGACAGTAATCACAGAAAATATAGAATAATCTCCATTTAAAATGGAAGTACACGGGACCAGGAACTAAACATTAAAATGTATAAATGTTTAAGAGAAGTATTCAACCTTCCAAAAATACAATATAGACAACTTTTAGAACTCAAACACTAAATGTTTTTACAGAATAATTCATGCAAGTCAGCATTCCTGTTGCTCAAGTAGCATGGTGCTTCCCAGGGAATGCTTGAGCTGGTCAAATCTACACCTTGAATGCAATGCAAGTCACTTTGCATTTAAGCATCTATTGATGAGAAGATAAGTGCTTTAACAATCATACCAGCTACATTTCTGCTTTAAACCATCTGGAATGCTGGCCCATTATACCCCCATTTTAAGTGCACTACATTGACAAACTACTCAAAATGATTTTCTGTGGTAATCAACATCATAACACAAAATGCAGAGCATTTTTTGTTTAACTTGTATTGAACAAGACTTCAATTCTGGTCCAGTACAGAGCCATGGAAGATCTTTTGGGAGTTGTTCCTTTGACGTGATAAGGCTGCTAAACATCAACACAGGGTTTAGAAGTGCTTTAAGGCAAGTATACGGGTCCACAGGTGGTCTGCAGAGATTCTGGGGAGTTTGTGAGAGTATCTGACCAAGACATACATCCCTCCTGCAGCAGATACAGCTCCACACAGCCACAGACCTTGAGTGATCACCTGCAAAAGACCAGCAAGACGATTAGCTATTATACTATACTGTGAAAAATTTAAAGAACTTTTTTAATCCAAGTTTTAAGTGAACCATGTATAGGCTAATAATGACATCTGCTGTGAAGGACAATTTCCATTCAGTTTGGACATTTATTATTAAATGAAAAGCACTATGATTATATGAAACTACATTAAAAAGTGTAGTCGATGAAAAAAAAAGTCATTCGGCTTACAATTATAGGCTACACTACAGTTCACATTTTTTTTTGACAGTAAAGATACAATGAAACCAAAAAATCTATTGCAAATAAATGCTGCTATTTTGAACTTTCTATTTATTAAATAATCCTAAAAATGAATCATGGTTCCCACAAAAAAAAATGAAACAGCACAACTGTTTTTTTTTTTGTTTGTTTTTTTATAATTAATAAGAAGAAGAAACGCTTCTTAAGCAGCAAATCAATGGTTTCTGAAGGATCATGTGACACTTAAGACTGGCGTAATGATGCTGAAAATTCAGCTGTGCATCAAAGAAATAAATTACATTTTTAAATATATTAAAATTGAAAAGGTTTCATGATAATATTTCACAATATTGCTGTTTTTACAGACTTTTTATCAAATAAATGCAGCCATGGTGAGCAAAAATTCAAAATCAGATATTTAGAATCACAAATTACTTGTGTTTCACGCACAAAAGAATAGTCAAATCTAGTGCATTGCATTGTGGAATATAGTATGCCGCTAAAGCATACATTTCAGCAAAAAAAAAAAAAGTCCAAACGTTTATCAGCTCATTGGTTTCAGTGCTAGAAACACACTTTGATTAGATCCTGTACTGCAGCATGACATTTTGGAGTTTATAAATCAATAAAAAAAAACACTCTAAAACACAATGAAACTTATTTTTCTACCATCATTCTATTATGTGCTATTATGAACATAACACTAATGGATCTTCACTTGAACTAATGTTTTCTTGATAGCTCAGAATGGAAGAGCCGTTTTAAAACACTTGAATTTACACTGACACTGGTCATTTGTCAGCCAAACGTTTGTCGCTTTCAAACACACAGGATTGGTCTTCACCTTATTTTGCCAATGCCATCGCTTCACAGCTTCATGGTACCGTGTTCTGGTGAATGTGACCTAAGAGGCAAGTAATCCAGCATACGAATTAGTGAACTAACCACCAACAACAAACAAGACGATACAGAACACAGAAAGGCTCTTACCATTGTGTAAAGTGGGACGATTGTTTTTGGCAAGATGAAGTGAAGGAAACCGTCCAGGTATTTTCGAAACAGGAAATATCTGGAATTGACGTGTGCTCTCATCTGCGACATAGATCACATCATGAGCGAAGCTAACAGCAGCATCTAACGCTCTAGCTCTTGGTCTGGCCTAAACCTCTTGAAAACAAATGTGTGTGTCTGTATCTTCACCCTGCCATCAGTAATGGGGTTGACCTGTGTCACATGCGATCAACTGGACAGACTCATTACTGCTACTGTGTGAGTTTGTGTTTGTTCTGTAATGTATGTGTGTATACTACTTAATGAACAGACCTTGACGTTGCTAGCTCTAAGAGGCGCTACAGGAATATATTATATCCTCTATTCATTTATCTTTAGTTTGAATGTATTATCATCCATCCATCAGGATTCATCTTTATCATTTATACATCCTCAATCCCATTCAAAGAAACAAAAGCCATCTGCTCTCTAATTGCGCTTGCGGTACTTTGATCGGTATGTGCAGCGCCGCTTCAAGTCGAACACAACTATTGTCAAATGAATGCAATGGAAGTCATGTGACAGCACCTAGTGTTCAGATACAGTATTGCAGCAGACATTGAGTTGATGGCCTACTGTACCTCTACATAGTTGTACATGGCCAGGTCAGCAATGGCGTGATCGTCAGGTACACGGACTCTGGTGTATTCTTCAAGCACAGCAGCTGCAGGCAAAGCATATTCAAAAATTATTCATTTCATTTGTGAACAAATATTTGGCATCTCTTAGATCTCGCTTAGATTTTATTAAACAGTACTGCTAATTACTGATGTTACTCTGGGATGAAATGTTCCAAACAAGAACATGATTTATTTATTTATTTAAAATTATACGTTTTATTGTGTTTATTTTATAAATAATAATAAGATTCAAATAAATGTATATAATTATTTTCAATTAACATGTTTTTTTTTATAATTATAATTTAATTAATAAATTCCTTCCATCTCAGAAATACTGTGAACTTGAATTTTCTTGGGTTTCTGTCTTACCAAGGTTTTCATTCAGCTGGTCCATAACCTCGTCAAAAACTAAACAATCCTCAAAGCCCTGTGAATCAAAATAAAAAAATGACACATTTATTGGTTATTAATTTTCTTACACTTGTGCTGAACAACATTTCGATCTGCAAGACCATCAATGACTACATTTACAAGCACCCAATTTTTTAAATAAGATCCATATCAGGGTTAGTATAGTTAACTAAAAATTATATATATATATGTGTGTGTGTGTGTGTGTGTGTCTAAAATATTGTATATAAAAGGAAACATATTTAGGTAAGTGTGTGTGTGTGTGTGTGTGTGTGTGTGTGTGTGTGAGAAATATATACGGAT
>NW_015552593.1:80837-89643 GCF_001515605.1 Sinocyclocheilus anshuiensis | reverse complement strand
CAATACATTGTATGGGTCAAAATTATCAATTTTTCTTTTATGCCAAAAATCATTAGGATATTAAGTAAAGATCATGTTCCATGAAGATATTTTGTAAATTTCCTTCCGTACATTTTTTATTAGTAATATGCATTGCTAAGGACTTCATTTGGACAACCTTAGAGGCAATTTTCTCAATATTTAGATTTTTTGTACCCTCAGATTCCAGATTTTTAAATAGTTGTATCTCGGCCAAATATGGTGCTGTCCTAACAAACCATACATCAATGGAAAGCTTATTTATTATTGTATAAATCCCAGTTTCAAAAAAATTGACTCTTATGACTGGTTTTGTGGTCCAGGGTCCCATATATAATTTCAGACATATTTTAATTACAAAAAAATGATTTTGAATCATTTTAAAATAGCAATAAAATATAGCAATAAAAACTAATTCAAACTAAAATACTACTACATACTAAAGTAACACTGGTCCATGTTCTGGTCAAGCCTTTATTTAGTACAAAGATGTTTGCATGCTCCAGAACTATTGGAATATTTCTGTATATGGTAAATCACATTTCATCTGGTGTTCAGGTTATGTTTACATCATTGGGAGCTGGAGACATATTGAAAATAAACTGAAGCGGGTTGATGAGTATGAATATCCTCACCACCCCCACTTACTGCATTCATGCCTTGACCATAGAAAGGAACCACAGCGTGGGCCGCATCTCCCATAAGAACACACTTATCAAACAGATGATACGGGGAGCACTTCACCGAGACCATGGCCTGAGCCGGCAGCCAGAAGAAATCCTGTTTGAGAGCCTCACTGTGAAAACACAGACACATAGACACACTCAGTCAATAACGTACATGCATATATAACACTGTCACGTCTGTCTGTGGCACAATGACTCACTGCTTAATTATGTTAATTATGACATTTAATGTAGGGCAATCTCATTCAAAGCCTCTTGCCAATTTAAATAAAAACCTACATTTTTAGAATTACAATCTGAACAATTACACTGACTATTACTCATATGATATAAAATCCTGAAACTGAATATGCTATATTAAGGTCAATGTTAAATGTTTCAGCATTGATCCTTAATGTGTTTATATGTTGTTTCAAATTCTTTTGACTTTTTTCATTCTGTGGAACACAAACGGAGAGTATTAGTCACCATTTACTTTGGATTGTATTTTATTGGGATACAATATAGCAAATGTGACTGGGACTTTTATTATGCCTAATATCTCCTTTTTGTTTTAAAGAAGAAAGAAACACGGCTTGTGTTAAAAACTGTTACAGAATATTAAATTTCTGGGTGAAATATACTTTGTTGATAAGAATAAGTTAATATATCTAGTATTAAATTATTTAAAAAATATTAAATAAAAAAAAAATAAATAATAATATCATACCCTACCATTCCTACTCCAACCATGATTGAAAGAAATTAAATTCAGCAAGGATGTATTAATTTCATCAAAAATAATGGCATTTATAACAAAATATATATATATTACAAAATATAAGCAGCACGACTGTTTTCAACATTGATAATAATACGAAATTCTTCCTGAGCAGCAAATCAGCATATTAGAATGATTTCTGAAGGATCATGTGACACTGAAAACTGGAGTAATGATGCTGAAAATTCAGCTTTGCATCACAGGAATAAATTACATTTTAATATATAATCAAATAGAAAAATGTTGTTTTGAATCATAAAATTAATTCACAATATTACAGCTTCTACTGTATTTTTAATCAAATAAATGCAGCCTTTGTGAGCATAAGATATTTTTTATCAAACTTTTGAATGGCAGTGTATTGCAAAATCACATATTTCTGTTCTCATATATGTGCACGTAGACCCTTGAATAATTTTTACAACCAAATGTACATTTTGAGCAAAATGAGAACATCTTCAGTCGATTCTCGAATGCTGAACTGCACATTGAACAGGTCTGTGAGGTTTGAAATCACTCAGTGTCCTCACCCCATCATCCCAATACTGTATGTCCTCATCACCTGCAGCATTCATATTAAAAACCCGCCCGCTGGGCTGTGTGTCTATTAGACTGCAATTTCATACCTCACTAAGATGTACTTCAGACCTGAGAGAAGCATGAAGCAGAAAGAGTGATAAGAGACTGAAAGAGAGAGAACAAGCTGTACTCACACTCCTATTAGAGGTACAGAGTCAGGAAAGTATTTCTGGAAGAAACGGATGACCTCGTCACCGGAGCGGATCTTCTCAAATTCTTCAAAGGGCATGAAGAGTGTGCATGTGAACGTCCTGTCCTTAAGAAACCAAAATCAAAAGGAACATGATTTTCTGCCAGGAAAACCACATTATACATAATACCGGCCCCTAATTGTAATAAGAAAAAACAAACTAATAAATGGTTAATCACAAAAAATAATGAATAAAATAATAATAATATAATAGCAAAAACGAATAGCTAATCACAAAAAAAATAAATAATAAAATATAATTTAATAATAATAATAATCATCATCATCATCATAATAATAAACTAATGAATGGTTAATCATAAAGTAATTTTAATAAATAAAATAATTTTATAATACATTATAAAATGTTCTTTAATGTTTAATAATAATAATGATGATGATACAAACTAATGAATGGATAATCACAAAATAATGATGATAATAATAAATACTACTACTTCTAATGATAATAATAATAAACACTAGATAACAGATGATTACAAAAACTTAAAATATTTTTTACAATTTTATAATCATAGTAATAATAATGAAAACACTAGGTAATAGATAATCATAAAAAAAGTTAATAAACAGTAAAATAATAAAATATGTGACCCTGGACCACAAAACCAGCTGAATAAATAAGCTTTCCATTGATGTATGGTTTGTTAGGATAGGATAATATTTGGCCAAGATACAACTATTTGAAAATCTGGAATCTGAGGGTGCAAAAAAATCAAAATATTGAGAAAATCGCCTTTAAAGTTGTCCAAATGAAGTTCTTAGCAATGCATATTACTAATCAAAAATTAAGTTTTGATATATTTATGGTAGGATATGTACAAAATATCTTCATGGAACATAATCTTTACTTAATATCCTAATGATTTTTGGCATAAAAGAAAAATGGATAATTTTGACCCATACAATGTAATTTTTGGCTATTGCTACAAATATATCTGTGCTACTTATGACTGGTTTTGTGCTCCAGGGTCACATATTCTATAGTTTTATTAAAAAAAAAATGTATTGAAAATTATTTTAAAAAATAATAATGTAATTAAAAATAACAATATATCAGTAAAACACAAAGAAAATTATTACATGACCTTACCAAGTTGGGCAGGGCAATCATCATGAAAGTGTTCCTGGGCCAAATGTGCAAGTAATTGGGCTCCATTGCAAACTTAGAGGACACAGAGAGAACGAGATGTGAGCAGGCAAAATGAAGGCAGATATGTAATGAAGACTGCCAGATAACATTGCTGTGACACTTACATCTCCGTCTTTAGGAGGCATGGTGAGCTCCATGTACCCGTGGGGAATGTACGTCTGGCTGTAACTGAAACGACTTTGCCGCAGGTATTGCTTCCTGATGGCAGAGAAAGCTCCATCACAGCCTACGATCAGATCAGCCTGGATCTCCTTCTTCTGGCCATCAGGTCTGTTCAGAGACAAAAATCTCTACTGAAATATAATCTAATTCACACTGAATATACAAATACTCAAGTAAATTTACAAACTCTCTTGGGCAGCCAAACCAGATCTCAGTGACTGAAGTTACATTTAAAACAAACTTTGTGCGCAACGAAAAGAAATATGGGTTTGGAATGACAATAAGGTGAGTAAATAATATGGTTGATATTGTTTTTTTATTAGTTTTTTAATGTCTGTATAGTTTTTATTCATTTTTATTTTTATTAGTTTTTTTATATTTATATTTATTTATATATTTATCATTTTTATATTTATTAGTTTTAGTTTATTTCATTTTATCTATTTAAGTACTTAAAGTTAAACTAAACAAAAATTAGAAATTCAAGTAACGAAACTGTTATTTTACGGTTTTAGTTTTAGTTAACGACGTATATAACGACAGAATCTGTGACTATTACTTTACATGGCACCCCAAGGTATTTTAAACAAAATCATGGAATTATTCACTCCCCAAAATGTATGGCCAAAATGCAGACAGAAAGACAGAAAGTGATTGCTGTTTACACAAAGAAGGTCATTGTTCCCGATTTTGGACTCCAGTCCTGCAGCTTGTGATTAAAGTTCAGTGTAGTGTTTGGATATGCGTCTGCCGCTGCAAGAAAAAATTTCAATTCTGTATGTTTATTCAGTAAAAGGAATACGATTCAAACAGGATTAAATGTACAAAGACTTTGACCGCATCCCAATTCACATAATTACTGTACTGTGATACTTACTCGGTAATATGTAATTGAAATGTGTTTCTTGTTACTAAACTCAATACTAACTTTTAGTCATCATGAAATGTGACCCTGGACCACAAAACCAGTCATAAGGGTCAATTTCTCGAAATTGAGATTTATACATCATCTGAAAGCTGAATAAATAAGCTTTCCATTGATGTATGGTTTGTTAGGATAGGACAATATTTGAGATACAACTATTTGAAAATCTGGAATCTGAGGGTGCAAAAAAATCTAAATATTGAGAAAATCATCTTTAAAGTTGTCCAAATGAAGTTCTTAGCAATGCATATTACTAATCAAAAATTAGGTTTTGATATATTTACGGTAGAGAATTTACAAAATATCTTCATTGAACATGATCTTTACTTAATATCCTAATGATTTTTGGCATAAAAGAAAAATCTATAATTTTGCCCCATACAATGTATTTTTGACTATTGCTACATATATGCCCCAGCGACTTAAGACTGGTTTTGTGGTCCAGGGTCACAAATGGCGTTCACAAGTTTGCAACCTGCCATTCAGAAGTGTGGGAGTTATGTTTTTCTAAAGGAAATTAATACTTTTAAGGCCCGTTCACATCAAGAATGATAACTATAAAGATAACAATAAAGATATAGTTCTAAAAATCGTTCTCAATATTAAAGAATAGCAGAGTCCACACCACAACTATAACGATAAAGGCACAGAGAAACAATATTGTTAGAATCACATTCAAAACAATTTTTCTCCAGCTGATGAATGATAAAAAATTGACAGCCAATCAAAATCAATCCTGCTGTAACAAGCTCCAGAATTTAAAGCGGCAGACGAGTGTGCACTTAAACAGACAATATCGTCCACGGACGCTAATATCGTTATCTTTATAGTTATCGTTCTTTTTGTGAAAGGGCCTTTATTCAGCAAGGAGACACTGAATTGATCAAAAGTGAAAGCAAAGACAAAATAATGTACATTACGAATAAATGCTGTTCTTTTGAACTTAATATTCATCAAGGAATCCAGAAAAAAAAATGTATCACGGTTTCCACTGAAATATTAAGCAGCACAACTGCTTTCAGCTTTGCCATCACAGGAATAAATTACATTTTTAAATATATTCAAACAGAAAACAATTATTTTTAATTCTAATATTTCACAATATTACCGTTTTTACTGTAGATCAAATAAATGTGGCCTTGGTGAACATAAGAGACGTCTCCAAAAAAACGGTAGTGTATTTCAAATTTAAACTGGATATTCAAAAAAGGGACTTGATTTTATCCATTAGTGATTGATTAAATCCCAAAAAGTGGGCAAATGAAGAGAGGACAAAAGATATTTGAGACCATTTGGGATCGATATGCAAATAGGGACATAGGGTTTTATCTTCAAAAGAACCCAAGAAGTCATTTTAAAAAAATTAAGGTACATAAGGTACCATATGTAACGTATAAAGTGGCACATTAAGTGTTTCCAATCATTTTTGAAATGACGTTGGTTAAATGAACTGTTACCTGTTAGCAGCTCCTTGTTGAGGTTAGCTCTGTCCACAGAGAGGATGTACTACAACAGAAACAACAGCCATGTTTAGGGAACATCCAGGTCAGAGTCAGCCAGCCGGGAGAATGACAACTTTAATCTCTATTATGCATGTTCCGGATTATCTGGGATATTTTAAGTCTGAAATTATGGATTTATGACAGCCATGGAGTTCAGCCACCTGAAAGGCACTATAATCTACAGCTTCGATGTCACAACTGTTTAAAAGCACCTTGACACACATTGTTTGCCGCAGTGAGTGTGTTTTGTGAGGGGATTACACAGTAGTAGCAATAAGATAATGGTTTAAAAGCAGTTCTGTTTCAGTCCATCTGCTGATTTCCAATAAACAATCCCCACAAACCTCATGAGGAACACACAAACTGGGCCAGAGAAACCTGAGCTTTTCATCTCAGCTGTTTTCAAAGCATATTTAGGGCTGTTTTGTCGCAAAGATGAAACAGTGTCTCACAACCCATTTCCAGGCTGTGATATATTTCTGAGTGAAACAGGATATTTAGTTGTGTTAATCAGTGGTTCTCAACTGGTTCTGCTTCATGACCAATATTTAATATTGGACTTTTTTTTTTTAATGTGAATAATAAAATGAGATATACAGGCTCAAAATATGCACATGTATTAATATGCAAAATGATTTCAATGATATACCTCCTACTTTTTATTCGTTTCTTTGTTCATAAATTTCAATGATATTATGATGACCTACACAGGCCCAAAAATGCAAATGTATAAATATGTAAAATGATACAAATTCTATATTGCTTTTTATTCGGTTTTTTTTGTTTTGTTTATACATTTTAATGATAGCTATTATGACACAGACCTAAAAATGCAAATGTATTAATATGCAAAATTATTTCAATTATATACCTCTTTATTTTTATTAGTTTTTGTTTATAAATTTCAATAATATTCTGATGATATACAAGCTCAAAAAAAATGTATTAATATGAAAAATAATTCAAATTATATACCACTCACTATTCTGTTCTTTTTTTCATACATTTCAATGATATTCTAATGACCTATACAGACCCTAAAATGCACATTTATTAATATGTAAAATTATACAAATGCTATGCCTGTAACTTTTTTAATTCGTTTTTTATTAATAATAATAATAATTATTATTATTATTATTTTGTTCATAACAACCTGTCCATGTTCATTTGCATTCAGATTTCTGTCAAACTACTGTGGCCTTATTTATTCCACATTTATAATAATTAGACTTGTGTAGATGTGTCAGGAAACCAAATGTACTGATTTCATATAAAAAGAAATTAGGCCTTTTGGCTATGCCAAAGTCCTAATTGCCACTATTATGTGTGCATTATGATTGTAATGATTAACAAACTAGTTTGAAGGGAGATGGTTGTATTGACTCTGCTGGGGTCACTGGTCACGTATCAGCAAACAGACTCCAAGCATGAATGCATGTCTGATGTAAATGTTCTCAACTAGTGGGTTAATAACCCTGTAACTGTGCAACAACTTTACTGCAAACTGTCATGTGACTGTGCATTTCTGAACTGCTGAGGTAAGGATCCAGAGGACAGCAATTTGAAGTTCTATATTTGTGTGAATATGAATGTGTAAATCTGAAAATAGTTACTGTTACCTGTCCCTTTTTGCCGTAGGGTATTGGAGAGCGTTTTCCATTCAGATTATGGATCATACGGGCATGCATTGGAATGCCTTTAGAGACTATCTACAAAAAAAAACACATGACAATATATATGTACATACTATGCAGTCTCATTGATGTTATACACTACCGTTCAAAAGTTTGGGCTCAGTAATGTTCTCTTATGCTCACTAAGGCTGCATTTATTCGATAAAAAAAATACAGTAAAAACAGCAATACTTTGAAATAATATTAGATTTTTCTTTTGTAATATATGAATTTATGTAATTTATTCCTGTGATGCAAAGCTGTATTTTCAGCATCATTCCTCCAGTCTTCAGTGTCACATGATCCTTCAGAAATCATTCTAACATGCTGAAATGCTGCTCAATAACCATTTTTTAAGGATCCTTTTATGAATAGATAGTTCAAAAGAACAGCATTTATTTGAAGTAGAAATTTTGTAAAGGTCTTTACTATTACTTCTAATTAATTCAACACATCTTTGCTGAATAAAAGATACAAATAAAATACTATTATATATATATATATATATATATATATATATATATATAACAGTATATATTATACAAGTCATTGAAGCACAATACTTGGAACTAAAGCCAGAGAGCAATGAAAAAAATGGCAAAAATGTAGCTGAAGCCCCTTACCTAAACTTAACCCTAAAATCTAATTTGGGAATGATCTGGGTTGATGGAAATATTGTTGCAGGACCAACAAAGGATGTTGATCCAGGCAGATGTCCTATTTGGGTAAATCATGTAACATATTTTAAATACAAGAGCTCACAACAGTTCCATCTATCCACCTTATGCCTCAAAAGCTTCAGACTGTCTGTCACACTCTGTCAGATAGGAAAATCATGTTAACTCAGGGTTGAGTTCATACAGTATTCCTTCCAGTCTTCAGTGTCACATGATCCTTCAGAAATCATTCTAACATGCTGAAATGCTGCTCAATAACCATTTTTTAAGGATCCTTTTATGAATAGATAGTTCAAAAGAACAGCATTTATTTGAAGTAGAAATTTTGTAAAGGTCTTTACTGTTACTTCTAATTAATTCAACACATCTTTGCTGAATAAAAGATACAAATAAAATACTATTATATATATATATATATATATATATATATATATATATAAAAGTATATATAATACAA
>NW_015552593.1:78764-80782 GCF_001515605.1 Sinocyclocheilus anshuiensis | reverse complement strand
ATTCCTGGCTCTGTCAAGCTGAAAAATCACACAGTGTAAAATAACCAAATCACAGAGACACAGGACTCTGTGTGCTAACCATATAAAATTCAATACTTCATATAAAGACTGTGAAAGTTTGACTGTGTATGTATTGAGTGTAAGTAGCATTTGACCTAGTTTCACATGGTCAGACTTCCTCATAGTACTTTCAACACTCCCCTCTGTGCCTGAGACTAGTTCAGCCATCACAGAATTCAAGAGTTGTTACAGTAAATACTGTACTACTGGTTGCCAAGTTGTTTATTAAGAAGCAACTGCATGCTAATATTGCTCCTAAAAGCGTGAATCGTGAGCGAAATATGCAAAATAATAAACCCAGCTCCAGGGGGATTGTCTCTTTAATAAGTGTACTATACTGTAAGCCGCTGTATGATCAAAGCATCTGCTAATGGCTTCTTACTACTTAATCAAAACACTGTGCTATGCATTATTAATTAAAGTGCCTAGTGTCTACGAAAATGTTGAATATGATGGCTTTAACAACTATAAACAGCTCTTTTATAAAGAGGACACTAATGTATGTAAAATCAGAATAAATGCATCCTACAAGCACTTAACTCCCGCAAGAAACACAGGTAAATGACTAAACCCACCTTGTCCTCCATTCCCACATGTTTCAAGGCCTGGCGCCCCCTATGTGACAGGGCCAAGTTGATGCTTCGACCTTTCACGACTTTTGCTTGACGAATATCTAACAGAATAAAAGTTTAAACGCAGAGGTTAGGAATGCATTTGAAGTTAGGAAGACATTTGAAACCCTATTTCTGTACATTATGAGAATGTGGTGGTCTATAATTGTCTAAAATCCTTCCACAATATTATAAGTGAGCTTAAAGATTTTGTAGTGTGCAGTATGAATAATAAAAAGTGGAGCGATATAACCGAGATGCAGAACTTAAATAGTACAAGCCTTAAAATAAAGTCTTGATTAATGCATGTGTGAGAGATAGCTCATGTTTTCACCTTCTCGAGATTCATAGACTGCAACGTCAAATCCTCTTTTGGCAAGGAAGCAGGCGTTCAGCGATCCAACCTAAATTGACAGGGTTAGAATAAGAAATAGATTATTTATGACAAAATGATTCCATATTTTTGGATATGTACCATGTTAGTGTACATTGAAATATATTAGAATTCAATGTAAATACTATCATGGTAGGCTATATGAAAATGGCAATCATTTACCATAATATGTTACTAACTGTACTATGATTCAGTCACAGTACATTTTTGTATAAGAGTGTTAAAACAGGGTTTTAGAGCATCTGAATGGCTTGCGGTGACCTAATTCTTCCTTATAAACTTGTACTTAACAAAGCATATTAAGCAAAGAGGAATTAAAGAGATAACGTAGAACTGAAGACTTTTGGATGATTTTACTTTAATCGTTTTATTTAAAATATCTATATAAACGGGTACTGCTAAACTTTCTCAGGCCAGGGCTTTACATATGGCTGACCAACACAGGTCTACACAAACAATATATTATTTACAGACAATGTTCTTATGCTTTGTGCCAAGTGCAGTATTATTGGTCATATTTTATCGTCAATCTTTTTACGTCACTCCCTTAAGCATGAGATCAGAAGATCAAACCATTAAAGAAGGAAACATTTACCTTAAAGTCGGTTTATGCAACTATAAACTCATAAAGACACTTAATGAAAACATAAACACACCCATGACTCACTGGATTCATTCATATTATATTCTGGCTTTGATCAAAGCCATTAACTGTGTAACATTAACTGTATACATTTAATTTAATGTAAATTTCAAATTCTTGTCAGATAACTATAAAGTGCATAGATTCAAATTCAATAAAGTCCGATTTATATTTCATTCATCATTCGTCACCACATCTGTAATAGAACATTTACAGAATTTCATAACCACTTCGTGAATCATTAACGTTCTCCTCAAGTCAAGTCAAGTCAAGCTGAGCTTTATTGTCATTCTGCTGCATGTGGGGACAT
>NW_015552593.1:73923-77662 GCF_001515605.1 Sinocyclocheilus anshuiensis | reverse complement strand
AGATAGAACGGTCGACACTTCACAAACATAAACTCCACCAGCGATGAACAGTGTTTTGTCACTACCACAGCATTGTTACACCACTCTTTGTTGACGTACACACACAAGCCACCCCCGCGAGTCTTACCAGACAGTGCTGTATCTCTGTCCGCTCGGTAGCAGCTGAGTCCGTGCAGCTGAATAGCGCAGTCCAGGATATTGTCGTTTAGCCATGTTTCAGTGAAGACAAACACACAACAATCCCTTGTCTCATGCTGTGTAGACCGACTGAGTTGAATTAAGTCCAGTTTATTTTCCAGAGAGCGAACGTTTGAGAGCATGAGTGATGGAATCGCTGGTCTAGTGGGGTTAGCCCTTAGCCTAGCTCGTGTGCCTCCACGCTTGCCGCGCTTCTGTCCCCTCTCACATCGCCGGCGTCGCCGTGTTGTGCGGGTAGCATCAGCAGGCGAGGCCGCGGTCCCGGGGTTCGGCTTCAGCAGCAGACAGAGGCCTCGTAGCTTCTCAGTAGTCACCGGCGAAAGCTGTTGTTTGTACTCACTGCCGATTTCCAGAAGGCTCTGTCGATCATAGATGTGTTTCCGAGTGTTTATCTGTTGATTTTGCGATAAGATGAGACTGTTTGAAGACGAGGAAACGACACTAACAGACATAAAAACACCGTTTTTGGGACCCGGAGTAGCCACTGCGTAGGACCGCGCCGCCATCTTGTGCGGATGATCGGACTGCAAGTTATAGTAGAATTATATCATCTCTGTATTACTGTGATTAACAAAGGTTGCATTTTAAAATAATGTTCCATTTGTTTTTTTATAGGAAACATTCTCTATAACCAGAGAAACATAACAGACCTGAGTCAGACAGACATACAACTAATACAACATGTCTTTCGTTTAGGAGGTTTTATGCATGTTTATGACAACTGTCATTAAGTGTCATTCGCTCAGTTATGTCATTTTTAATGCAAATATGACATTATTTGACCTAACCCTAACCCCTAACCATAGCCCATAACAAAGACATCTCAAACAATGTCATCTTTGCATTAAAAATGACATAACTGAGCGAATGACACTTAATGACAGTTGTCATAAACATGCATACAAAACCTTCATATTCATGACGTGTCATGTCATGATTATGTAGGTCTCATGTCATGATTATGAAGGTGTCATGTCAGTCTTATGCACACCCCCTCAAGTAAAGTGTAACCAACTATTTTAATGACTTGATAGATAGAGACGTTGATAGAGACGGTAGATAGTGATTGAGAGAATTCTAAGATATGTAATCAAGTCATAAAGATCAAGTGATTCTCACCAAACCGCCTCCCACCACTGCGATCACTTTCCTCTTGCTGCTGCTGGATTCATGTGTGTATGTGGAAACAGTGTCCATGCTTAACAATCCTACAGTGTTAAGAGTTAAAGAGGTCTGCTGGAATCAGTGCGTGAATGAGTTTCTAGGAGCTTTAACGTAGGGTTTTGTGGTTATGAAGGAGGAGCAACACAAAGTAAAACATCGACCAGCCGGTGTTCTACCCTGTCAGATTTTGCTCCCAGCATGATATTAATAAGGTGTGAGGCTTTATTAACATGTACACCCACCCCAACCCTAAACCTACCCTTACAGTAGGGTAAATACAGTGTTGGTAGCATAATCTGATAGGTAGCATTATTTGTCAGAACACCGGATCAGCAGATCGCCGTTTATCAGACCTTCAGTGTCAGTCACACATTCACTCAAATACACATTGTCACAAGGTTTATATTAGTGGAATCATAATAGACAAAAATCATTTTAATCATCATGCTTTCGTTATATTTCATTATAGTTGGGAATACACCACAAGCAACACTCGTAACTTTGGACAATACCGAGTTTAAAACTCTGCTCATATATCAAGGATGTGTGCGTGTATGATTCATATTCTTAACGATTGTAATATCACCGCCTAGTGGAAGTGATCAAAATGACATGGGTTCGTGTGCGACGTCAGGACAACACTGACGCATCCACAACGTGACTACGCCAACGTTAAAACGTGTGTCTTTTTAATGTCACGGCTATTTTAGATTAATTCTGTGACCGTCTTGATTTGGCTGTGTAAATACTCAGAATCCGTAATAATGAATTCGGGATTTTACTGCACAAAAAAACTGCCGTGACCCGGATTCGAACCGGTGTTGCTGCGGCCACAACGCAGAGTACTAACCACTATACGATCACGGGGAGCCACCTACAGGACGTACGCGAAGCGGAAAGTTCACAGACATGATTATCAAGGCTTTAATGGGTTATTCTGATGAACAGCTGCTGTAACAACTGATTTTCATGTTGTAAACAATATATCACAAATTCAGCCCTGATTCTTCATTCTGGCTCTGCAAATCTCCCAAACAGCTGGCATGACCTCTGCGACGTTTCTGTGCTTATTTGTCATGATGAAATTGTTGTAGAGAGTATTAAAGACTGTTTATTTTTAATCCAGAATCTGTTTAAGAACAAATCAAGCTCCCAGCTCCTTACTGCATCTTTAGATCTTGCTGAACATTTTGTATTATTGTTTGTCATATAGCCTACTTGAAAACAAAACATGTTAAAGGCAAAAATAACAAGCCGATGATATTAATATTCAGTGAAATTTGTAAGGGTAACCACCCTTTTGTACACTTATTTTTATTCTTATATGATTATTTTTATATTTTTATATTATTTTGCTTTTTATATATATTTAAAGATGTTTATATATATTTTATAATGTTTTTATATTATTACCCCTGGCACTTTTTATTTTATTTTATAGTTTATTCTTGTACTTTTTTTCCCTGTTATCTTATTTTTGTATGCATCATTGTGTAATGCTGTACAGTATAATCTGTACTGAACAGAATGTATAATGTTATTGTTAGTGAATTGAAACAAAAGTTCAGTTTCTGTGTGCTTTCTCGAACTTCGTACATTTTCCAGATGCACCAAAATAACATAAATGGAAACCTGGAAACTATCTTTAACTTATCTTTTGTTTTAAGAGAGGTAAACTGCAGTTTTGCATAGTAGTGATGTGTTCTTGTTCGTGTCTGAGGTCGTTATGATAGTAACACACTCAAAGTTGTTGTTGTCTAGTTGACATTAAATGTCATTCTTGAGAAGTGGGACAAAACAGGGTGCAAAATTGAAAAAATAAGACCTTGTACTCAGACAAATGAAACTGCATTTATGTATCTTATATGTACTAGGCTACTGAGCTATGCTTTGATACAACCTCCCAGCTTTTCTCTTTTTTAACAAAATGTGCTTTTTTACCTTGGACTGTGTAATATAATTTCAGCTTTATCTTTAACAGCATTCAAGATGTTTTTAACATTTCAAAACACATTCTCGTGTTAGCAGACAGATTACACTTTCACATGTGACCAACAATTCCACAACAAATATAAAATATCATAATGAAATATTATCAAAATATTCAACTGACGGAGGTGACAGAACTGACTTAGTTGACAGATCTGACGGAGGTGAGGAAAACCTGAATTTGTAATAATTTTAACTATCAAATACATTGAATCAGTCAATTACTGTATTAAAACAAACAGTGAGTATGTTATTGTTTATAAAGCTTTTATTCAAGAGTCACATTTAAGTATTTTGATATATAATTGGAACACAAAATCTTATGGTGGTGACATCTGACGGTGTTGACAAATTTGGCATTTCTTTCACAAAACCAATGGAGTTCATG